>NW_024582546.1:145307-209695 GCF_018398535.1 Haplochromis burtoni
TTTTTCACATTCTGTCTCTCACAGTTGAAGTGTACCTCTGGTGCAAATTACTGACCTCTGTCATCATTTTAGGTGGGGGAACTTGCTGACTAAATACTTAGTTCAGCCCCCGAACTGATTTAAGTGGATGATAGGTTAAGAATTACTTAGTCAAACTGGTGTGTAGAACAGTTCATTCAAAACCTAAAAAGTAAGAGTACTCAAAACAGTAAGTATAAGTCAGCAAGATGAGGACAACAAGCAAGGTAGGAACAAAAAACGAATAAAATGAAGGGGGGAAACCTTAAGGCATTAAAGCTTAAACAACACATCCATGACAGGTTATTTTAATCACGTAAAGCTCTAAATAGGACAGTTTACTGGAAGAGAAATACCAGCATAAATGTGACTTTTTATTAATCACCAATGGAAACTATAGTAATTTACTGTATCTACACATTTCATATGTTCAGACAAGACCTTAGCTTAAATAAAAGATATTTTAATAAACATAAACTTACAAAACATGAACAGAGAAAGTTCATGATGCGGGATGGAGCCAAAAAGAGTGCAACATTATATCCTCATCATCTTAGAGCCTAAGAACCCTCAGATGAGCTGCATCAGCTGATGACCCCCCTTAATTTTTAGCATGAGGATCAACAAGGAAACACTCCCAGTACAGAGGGATGATGAGTGTCATGATATTCACTAATAATTTGGTGATAAATATAAGCAAACAGTGTTTTACTTTACACATTAACACTTCAGCTTTACTTGTGAACTGAGTGCTCCAGGTAAGGAAAGGTTAGGCTGAGGTCAGTGTGGCCAGACATGCTCCATCTACAGCCTTGGTAAGATAACAGATTCTCTGTGAGCCTGAACGCCACTGAGGCAGAAACAGACATATAAACTACTGCAGCGTAAAGTAAAGGGTCATCCTGGCCAACTACTACAACACTGGAGGCGAAAGGCTTGGCATGGTGGTGGATGGAGGTGGCAGAAATGTGTGAGTTCAAGTGTGTGCGTACAAAAAGAAGAAAAAACTTATCCCATAAGTGGATCCTCCAGGGCAGAGGCTGTGTGTTTCCATGAATTTAAAACACAGTATATGGGGAAATGTGTGTGTGTGTGTGTGTGTGTGTGTGTGTGTGTGTGTGTGTGTGTGTGTGTGTGTGTGTGTGTGTGTGTTGTGAGCCTTACCCTTTAGGTGGATCTTATTTTCCGGGCTGTGCACCAACACCGAGCTAACTGAATCCAAGCTGTCGTAGTTACTGCAGCCGAGAGGGCCTGTCCTTGTTTCGGTTACCTAGGAAATACAGGAGGGATAGCTCTGTTTACTTCAACAGCTACCTCATCCACTAAATAGTGGATGAGGTAGCTGTTTGTTTCTCTTTCTGGCAGTCATGTACACAGCTGTAGCAGGTGAAGTGTGTGAAGGCAGGCAGAATACTGGATGTGGCAGAGCCCTCTGACAGCAGAGAAACTGTCACCATCTTTGGCTTCACTCGTACACCTGCAGACACAGCTGTGTGCAACGTGAGGGCTTTCTTCAAAGAATGGTGGAAAATATGTGAAGAAAAGTAAAAAGTTAACAGACGCAGATACTTGTGAAGGACTCACAAAATCAAATATTGAAAGGTAGGCTGTTAAGCAGCTGTTTTTAGTAGAGGCAATAAGCATGGTAATGACCACTTTTACATGTTAGTGTTCTTAAATCATCAAAATCTGCAAATTTCTTAAATATTACACTAAGATGTTTATTACTTTTATGACTATAATTATTCCTATTAGCAGAAATCATGATATTTGTTGTTCCATTGAATTATTACAAATGCATCTTACTTAAAATGTTCATATAATCTGCTGATTTGTTTGAGCCTATGTTTTTATCACAGCGTCACAGACAGGATTGCTTTGCCCAAACCCCACAAATTTAACAATATGTCTGTAATTCTACTTCATTATTAATTTTAGATACTTTGTGGTATGTATTTAAGAATATTTACCATGTAGTCTCTCTTATTATTAGGGTTTAAAAACATATTTCTATTCACAAGTTAAAATAAATAAATACATATAATTTATCGTGGCTTTAGAATAACTGTGAAACACATTTCCCTTAAGATTCAAGGCAGCAGGCTTTAGACAGCTGAAATGTTTAAGTGTGACCAATGATAATGCTGCATCTGTTACAGCAGCAAAACACTCAAGAGATAACATGCAAGAACTGTAATTTTAAGTAAACCTTGGAGCGGTTTAAATACAAGGCACTGGTAGTGCTCCACCCTCTCCACCCGTCTTATTCTGAGGCTGTAAAATGGCCATTCATAAACCAAATGCTGACATCATCTTCCAACATAAGATACTTTTGCTACACTACAAGAAATTAAGAATCAAGAATCATACTCTTCTTTTTTTATATTATCTTTATGCACCACTTCACACAACCTTACACTCTGTCGAGAAAATAAAGACAACTATTACTGATGCAAACATTATTTTTTTAAAAATCGCTTATATAACATGTAGATAAAGAAATACTCTCCAGTGTGTATTGTATTTGATTCAAAGGTTTCTTTAAAATGCTAGCAGCATCAAAGTACAGGTATTGTGCATTGAAGTCAGATGCTTAGATAGAAGTTCTAACTGGTCATTTCTAGATCCAGCATCTCCTTAGCAGTAAAAGTATAGTTACAACTTAAAAACTATGGATTAATCTCCTTCACGTAAGCCTTTGTTGTAAACTAATTACACTCATGTAGTGGTCAATCAAAGATAAGCTAGTGGCTATTTCCTGGCTATTGTCGACAATTCCAGCACACTGTAAAAAAAAAAAATCCCCTTCTTTTGGTATGAATATACAACATCATCACTGAACAAAAATATTATAGGGACTTGTTGATTGCAAGCGATGATGACAAGTGATCATACAATACAAAGCTGGCTAGCTGCGCTGGAGTACCAGTGCAACAGTCACAGAACTGAACTGAAAATTTCTTCCATACAAGATGCAAAAAAAGTAAATTGTAATAGTACAATTTAGTTTTTAAAAATATATAAATTGAAGCTGAATATTAGTGGTTTTGAAAGAGATGTAATGGAAATTATGATATGTTGACAATATTGTTGTTGTGACATGAACAGAGGGTGAAGAGAAAAGGTGCACACAGAGCAATGAGTGTAAACAGAAAAAAGTCACATAAGCGTGACAGATGGAACAAAAGGGATAAGACACAAGAAAGAAAAGAAAATACTGTAAAAAATTAAGCAAACATTATTTTGCAGATATCGCACACAGTTCATTTTCCCAAGCAGTTGTTCAAAATAGAACGTAACAATATGGACATGTCCTCTGGCAAAACCATTCTGCAGCTAAATCAGGCCATTTGGCAAATAAGGTAGCCTGTGCAAATTTGCTGTCCTTAACACAGCCCTGTGCCTTACATCTCCACACTCTGCCTTGCATTAAGATTGGATCTAATATCAAAAGAAATAGAAGTTACCCTTGAAGGCGCTACAGGAGATACACATCTCAAACATCACTCAAATAACCAACTAAAAAACCAGACACTGCTGAGATGAAGTCAAAGATAAGCTACAGATAAAGGCTAGCAACAAGGAAAGATTAGTGAAGGAGGACGGGGCTGTTTGGGGATGTTGTTTCAGCCACACATACCACTGATAATCCCTGCCTTAAAAAGAAACCAAAAGAAACCTGTTGCATCTCATTCATGTTTTGGAATTGGCTGTGTAACATAATCCCTTGGGTTTTTCTTTGTTCACATTAAACTCTACCTCATAGGGTGCGCTCAAAGTCTGTGAAGTCGGATAAATTTTATGATTCCACAAAACCAAAGCAGTTTGTATTTTTTTAATAAATTGCATGCAGTTAAAATTAAAAGCCTGCAGAATGTGCACAGTGGTTATGAAAAGGTACAAAAATGATCAGGGTAGGATAACTATTTTGCAGGTATTTGGCTGGAGTAAGAGAAATATACTACTAACCAAACAGTGCATGTTTTTCCTTTTATTTGTTGTATTTTCGAGGTTATCCTCTGAATCTGTTAGCCAACAAATGATTCTGAATTGGATTTGGATAAGTGGTTAAGAAAGTGGATGGATTGATGGATAGATGGATGGACGGATGGATGGATGGACGGATGCATGGACGGATGGATGGACAGATGGAAGGCATTTCCCTTTTTTGTGTTAGTCTCTTTGTTTTCACTTCCTCTTTCTTTCTGATGACATCATTCTTCTTCCTGTGTGATTTTTTTGTCCCACGCTGACTCACCTTTGTTAAGTTCCATTCTCTGTATATACATACTGTAGTCTTGCATCGCCTTTATCAAGCTGCCAGTCTGTGTACTTCCACCTGCTGGGTGAGTTCTTTGTTAACTCGTTCTAGTTTCAAAGTGGATCCCTGGGGTTTTTCTTTTTGGACCGTCCTTTATTTTTGGACCTTGCTAATTATTAACGGGTCTTTCTCTTGTACTTCACCTACTATAATTTTCTCTCTTATGTACACTAAAAAAAAATCCATCACTTGTGTTATCCCAATAAAACACTTTACTACACCCAGCAGGAATATAAAGGAATACACGCTGCTTAGTGGGGTTCTTTGTGACCCTCAATCTCAACAAAGGAAGTGGAGACAGCAAACACAGCATGACTCACAGAACCACAACTACCACACTGAGGAAAGATTCATATAATAAATATAAAAAACGAGACTAAAGATGGACCAGTTTAGCTTAAGAGGAGAAGTTAGAGCAGGTATTTCTAAATAATTTAGTTCATAATTTGGAATTTCCAGCTGTAGCACAGTCAAGAGGTCACATTCTTAGGCAAGAAAATACTGCCAAATTGTTCCACTGTGGACCCAGTTTAACAGTTTGTTAGTCTTTTATATTTTGTGAAACTGAAACCGTCTGTTTCACATTTTTTTAATATCTCAATGTGTCAACTCTTGATCAGTTTTAAAGGATTGCAGTGCAAGGTATTTTTTATGGCTACCATTTACAGGTGTACATTAAACACGTCTCATGCCAGCAAGCTACTGTTAGTAAAAGAAGGCAGCACTGACTGAACTGTATCTGTTCAAAATATGAAAACCTGCTGAAAGCAGAAGTAGATTATTGTATTTTTAAATCTCCCAAACTTTAAAGAGCATATGTTGTATTGATACCAACACTATTTAGTGCAAGAACTTTGAAGATTTTTCATTTTTCATGCCATGTTTGAATGCAGAATGAACTGTGAGATCAATACAGCTCGGTAAGTTTTGTTGTAGCAACAAACAAATTCAAACATGTAATACAGATTGTGTAAGAAGCATTAAGTTTGATCATTATTCTTCATGAAGAAAACTAAAGGTTTTAGCCACTTTTCAAGCCCATGGAGAGTGACGGTTTAATACTCAAAACCAACTGCACAATTATCACTATAATGTAACAATTTCATACATCTTTTTTCAAATTATCTACAGCGATTTTTATTATCATGATTTATTTCCTTAAGGTCTACATAAATTGTGTTCTCTGTCTGTTGAAATGATAAATGCATCAGAACTCTCAGCTGTGTTGCAGTGAATACACACCAGGCTGTTTTGTAACTCCTGTGAGGAACTTCAATAATAACCCACCTGAGAGCTGCCACCCTGCCTCTGCTTTTGTTTCAAACTCCCAAGAGCCCTTCAGTGAGTGGATCATTCAAACTAGACCACTTTGTCTTTTGTGTTTACTCAATAACATGCATTGTTCAAACATAGCAGAGTAGTGTGTGTTTTCCTATGATCCTAGAAAGTTTTGTATGGATTGTGTGAGATCAAGTAATGCATTGCTGTTTGTTTCACTCAGCTTATTATGGCTGATGATCTAACAAACTGCTGTTTATACTCTTGTGTACCTTTAACCTCTTTATTGATAAAACAGGTTTTATTTTACATCAAATACTTTTCAGCTTTCTTATTAAGTGCACATTTGTTCAGAGTGAAATATATATTTATGCAGGCTTTGCATTGATACCATTCGTGCCCTGCATCTTAATCATATTTGAAGTTACCTCAAAGTAATGAATGCAATGAAAACCTGAGAACACTTGGATAGAAGAACATTAGTACTGCTTGATCTCTGGATGTTTTAACAGCCCTGATTAGTCATTATTAGTTATTAAAAGTATCTAGAATAATTCCTAAATATACAACAGTGCCTTGTTCATTTTTCACCTCATTTGGGACATGTTTTTATCATTGTGAAACTGGCTTGTTCCATCGCATATGAACTAGAGGACTCACTACTTTGGAAGTCATTTTTCCTTTTATATGGCATCAGCAAATCTACTTTGTACACCTCCAAGAATTATTGGAGTTTAACGTCATTGTAGAGGTGTGGTGTTTGTGCTTTACATCATTTTCAGATCTCTGTCAGTGTATTAAAAGCGTTGGCGTGTTCCTTCTTGCGTAATGCGTTGTGATGAGCTTTTATTTAGGACTGGGGTTTCACTGTGCACTTCCCCTGCCGATCTTGGCTCTTGCTGACAGTGTGGTAAAAATACCATGCCTTCACTTGCGTCAACAGAGACAGTTCCTCTACCTTTCCAAACAGAAGATTTCACACATACGCTACAGAGGATTTATTTATTTATTTGTTTGTTTATTTGAAGTGTAGCTTAAACTGAACATGTGAGTTTCTTCTCCTTTACTGCTACAGATAGAGGCAATGCATGTGGCTCCTGCCGCCTACTCTCAGCTGCAGAGACAAAGAACCCAAGGGCCTGTATGCGCACAGGTCAAGTACATCCCACTCAGTGTTGTTCCCTTTTGGGTGATGAGTGGATGTGGCAGAACATGGCTCAGCAGGTGGCCCGAATGCCATTCAGAGAGCCTCATTTAGCACATACGTAAAGGATGCTCTTCTCAAAGTGGGAGTCTGTGTTTGTTGTGTTTGCACATGCGTGTATGTGCAGGCAGGTGTGCAAAAACACTGGCAGTTTGAAGTTGCCTGTCAGTCTAGAAGAAAAGCTGCTCTAGTCCCTTATCAGCAGGTAAACTAGTTGGTATGTGTGTTTATACTTTTTTAGATGATTTTCACTTGAATGCAAAGTTAAATTCTGAATTTTCATGAAGATGAACACCCACTGCAGATTTTTTTTTATCTATATGCACAACACTCTATATCCATTTTTGTTTTGACAGCTTGTTTAGTTTTCAGTCTTTTGATGAAAATGTGAGCTAAGTTTTAGCCAACAGACTCTAAAGGCACTGTAACCTGTTTTTCTTCAGCAAACTTTCAGCCTCACTTGTTATGTGTGCTTTTGATCGGTGAATCTTCTGTGTTTTCTGACTCCAGCGGAAAAGGCGCTATTTCTGTGTTCCCACACAGTTTACATGAAGCAAGCAAAACAGATTAACTCTTCTCTGTGACTGTGGCTATCATTTCCAAACTGTTTGAAGCTTTAGCTTTAGATCTGGCATTACCATGGCTACCTGGTCTTCCTACTGCTGGGTGGGTTATCATTCAGAAGCTGACTCCCTCTCTTGTTCGCTAAATTCATGTTTCCATGCCTGGAGTTTGACCGAGTAAAGGTAAACGGTTACATAACACTAATACAGTGATATTTCTTAAATAAATGACAAGCTGCCATCAGTTATTACTCATTCCACATGAGCTTGCCTTTTCAGAACTGCTTACAGGGGTGTTGTTGTGCATCTATCGGGGTACGGCTAGCCAGTAATTAAATCCCAATTTAAAATTTTCAGTGTGTCAAAATGTGCTATCTTGCTTATTCCTTACTATTCTGATCTCTTTTGAGTTAATCACATCAAATGATGTTTAACAATTCAAGCAATAAACTTTTGACAAACTGGCTAATACCTGGACAATGACTCAGCTTACTGTCAGGTCGTGTTAGGATGCAATAATCTTGATTCTTGTTTCATGCAGAGCACAAATCCACGCAGCAACAACATCCTTGCTATATATTCAAGTTGGCACTTCAGTCTCTATTTTGGGTTTTGTTACACTGGTACTCTGCAATAGAAAAAAAAATCTATTTTCTTGCTGCGTTTCCCGCTAGTATCAGTCTAAAGGAAAAGAAAGAAGCAGCTGTAACGGCTAAACTTTAAGAGGTTTAACACACTTTTACTGCCCAATAAGCCAGGTTTATTTTATTTGGCTGAAACCTGGAGAGTAGGTTAGCCGATAAAAAGAGCTTAGAGATGCTCATGACTGCTTGCTAACTGCAGTTTCATAGGTTGTCTTGGTGGTTCTTAGCTGACTGTGGTGTAATTTAGCCTCATTAGCCTCTTGACACAGAAACGACTGTGTCAGACATTTCTGTTCCAAAGTAATTCTGGCTCAGCAGGTAATATATTTCTGGAAATTTCTGATGTAGTGGTATCCCACTGCAGAAGTGATCCTAGTGATTCTAAATGGAAGTGCAAGGATTCATATTTTTGACTGTGGATGGCAGATGACATGGATGGATTGAAAGAACGTTGTGGCATTTGAGGCTTTATGATAATGTTACCTGCACACTGCTCTATTCAAATTTCCTAAACATGTTAAGCTGGGAGGACCCTGGGGTCATGAGGACTGGAAATGGGACTGGGAAGCTGCTGGTTTGCGCAGATTCCAAATACGCAGCAGAAAATGAACAGATTAATGAGATGACAGATTTGTCGAGCAATTAACAATTCAACTTCACCCCAGGGTGAAAATCTTTGAGTGAAAGGGACCAGGTTGGGCATTTCCAAGTTGACCTACAGTGAAAGCGAGGCTTCATTTGAAGAATTCCTTCATTCAGAAGTCATAAAGATATTCCAGGGATATATGGAGACATTTTCAGGTGCAGAACTACAGCAAAGTTAATGCTAAATGAGGCTTATTTTTATGTGTAACTTCAAGAAAGTAATTACATCGTGGACGTTTAGAGAAAGGCATTCAAGTTGAACATTTTAGCCTGTTAATTAAAAACAGTTACATTATACAGTTTTTATATGGGCTTGTCGGATAGTAAAATTTACATTTCCATCTTTTTCCACATGAGATCAGCAGCATTTCAAATGTAGTTTTATTCGAGTTTTCCTGTCAGCTGGAGTCTTTTGACCTTGATTTGTCTCTTCACTGGTATACCTTCAGGGCCACACTGGTCTCCTCTTATGTTGAGCTGTTGCATCTAGCTCTTCCAATTTTAATGTTACCCCATCCCAGTGCTTTCCCTCTCACAAAAAAGCTGAACTCTCTGAGGTTGGCCGTGGGGGGGGCTTTGTACTTTTTGAAAGAGTCTGAAGAGTCAGTGGTGTGCCCACTGCAGCTGACAGTGGGTGTTACTCAAGCTAACACTTCTTGACTTTCTGTGTCTATTACCTCACACGCCCAGGAACACTAATCTAATAGCTGTTTAATGAGTTATGCTCAAAAGTTGTTAAGAATAACATTTTTTGAAGCTTTCCCTTTGTGGAATTATGTACAACTAAACTTAACTCAGCTCACAGAATATTACTCATACTGCATACACCAAACTGGGTATAGTGGGCTGTAGTTTCAAACTGAGTGCTTACACACTCCCAACAGACACCATTACATCACATACTGGTCTCTGGTTTCACATTTGAAACCCTCAACTTTAGCATTTTACCGACTGCCCCATTGTTCTACTTGAGCCAGAAGTGACCATATTAGGAAACCATGTTATTTATCACATAATTGCCTGTTTTAGTACATCTTTCAATAATAACAGTCACAATATTAACTTTGAACCTTGACAAAAAAAGTTAAGAAATAAGTTCAACTCTGTATAATTGCTATGAAGGGACGATTTAGCTAATAATTTAGCTTTTTTTTTTTTTTTACAAGACTTCAACAATTCTTCATGGGAGTCATGATTGACAACAAACCATATGAGCTCGACGGGCAACCAGCTTTGACAAGGGGACATTCACCTTAGTCACTTTGCTATTTATTTCAAAATATTCCAAAATCTCAGGCGGCTGAGGCAGTTTTTGTGTTTTGCAATTACAAGTAGGGTCGTACTTTCAAACAACCTCTTTTTAGTTTCAAAGAGATATTACAGGTACTTCCCAGAGTTTGACCTGCACAGGCCCATCCACTCAGTGTCATCCTCTGTCATGCTCGTCATTACGACTGCTGCAGAACTACTGTTGATCAAATAATAATGAATTCAATAAATATATATTTAATTGAATCGATATGGGCAAATTGCGTGAATTAGTGTAACTTACTTTAGTGAGACTTTACTGGGTGGGCCTGGACCCCTGAAGCCCATCCAAAGAGTTGATGCTGATGGGAGTCATCTCTAAAGTCAGCTTCAAGTTGCCATTAGAAAAACTGCAGTTTTGGCACTCCCATGTTGACTTATTTTCCAGCCACAGAGATGCCACCGCTATGACCTACTTACATCACTCAAATTAAACCACTATATTTTTAGCTGATGTCCACTTGGTCGTTAACACTTGGATTAGAGCATTCACACTCTCCTTTACAAAAGCAGAGCCAAGAGGCAACATCTCCAAAAGTTGATTCTGTTCATCTGGACGCAGCGTTTTGTGGGAGAAATGTTTCGTCACTCATCCAAGTGACTTCTTCAGTCTCAGCTGACTGCAGGTTTCCCCAGATCTTATAAACAGTACATTTGCATAATGACTGAAACCAGCCCAGTGGGAGGTCAGTTCTTAAATTTAATTAATTTAATTAAGCTACGCTACGTCCAGATGAACAGAATCAACTTCTGGAGATTTACTTACCTGGATGATTGAGCAAGCATCAAGAGACAACATGGTAACTAAGGACCTGATTTCAGAGATAGAGCTCAAACTTTGTTTTTACTTTAATAATACCGCTCGGCAAATATTTGACTACATATCGATTCTTCTGAAACTCCAAATATTGCATTAATGATTTTGTTGAATCAGACCAAATACACTAAGCTGGCTGTATACATGACTGATACGTGACTGTAGGAATGCAGTTCAATATGAGAAGCAGTTGGGTTCTGGACGCGTTCTTCACAGAATATCACTGGATGGACTGAAGGCAGACTCACTGATGTGGAAAACAGATCTAAATGGTCGCTACTAATTTATTTATCTGCCATTGTGGACTTCTTTGCAGAAGCTGACGGATTGTTTCAGTGCGTCAGTCACTCATTAGCCTCCCCCAGCACAAACGGATCACGCTGAGCAAAGATTTCAGTTCATAATTAATTCAAGCTTAGCAGCCTTTTCTGCAGTGGTGAGATGCAGCGCTCATACTTTGCATACTTAAGTAAGCAAGAAAATTCCTTTGTTTTGATTTTGCTCACGTTCTAAAGCGACGGTTTGCTGGGATAAACCGTGTCAATAAGCATAAAAGCTGTAGGCACGCAGAGGTTATCTTTTTTTTTCTTTTTTGACCAAGCCTGCATTGTAGGGAAGTTTGTTTTGATGCTGCTTTCATTGAGATTGCCTTTAGCTAAACAAACTTTTCTCATTCATTAAAATTCCATTTCATGCCCTCATACTAATCAAACTTTTCTCTCTCCCAGTAAAAGCTATTTGCAATAAGTCCAGGAGTCCTTTGTGTTGCCCGGTTCTTGTGCACAACCATTCAAGGCTTTTTGGGAGAGCAATCAAGTACTTCAGGGTCTGTTTTAAAGAGACTGTTGGCAGCCAAAAAAGGTCTGAGAGCCAATCTCACCTCTGCATGCCGTGTTTTCGGCGACTGTGCTTGGAAAGGAGCCACCTCACACAAGGTACGCACAAGGCTGACACTTTGCAATTACTCATTTCAATCAGATTTCATATTTAAGTTAAAGCATGAAGGCATGGTCCACCCACCCACACACCTGCTGTCATCAAGTGAAAGCCAACAGATTTGTTCTGATGTGAAAAATGCATTGCTCGGTTAAGCTTTGCTTCCAGTCTGGAAGGGAGGGGATTTGGGAAGGTAAAACCAGGCAGAGAGGAGATAATAGGATTTATTTGACTGTGTTTTTGAGTGTTTTCAACAAAACTGAGCCTCGTCGCAATTAAAGAGCTTGCACAAGCCCAGAGGTGGATTTTGGCTAAGTGACGACTCATCACATCAAGTGTTGAGTGTGCAGGTAAATAAAATGAACTTGGCTGTAAGAGTGTGTTAAAATCGCTTCAAGTTTGACAGTCGCAGCCACTTCGTTGCTAAAATCAAACAGCTTTATTTGAAAAGAAATGATAATTGTGTTTTTAACCCTTGTGTGATCCAGATGCATGCACCCACACTGAGACTGTGCTGCTTTTCACATCGGGACTTTGGAGAAACTTGCCATTTGCCATGCTCTGGTGCCTCTGTGGGTTATAGCACATGCACTGTCCTTTTAAACCAGCTTGCTACATTTGAAAAATGTTGTGCACTTGCTTTCATCTCTTGCCAGCTTTTGAGCAACGACGCACCTTGAAAATATGCTTTAAAAAAAGATTGCTTGTTAGAGCCATTTATTTTAGGTGGAGCATGGAGCAATGCATTTTAAAGGGACAGTTTTATAGGAGTGTTAATTTGTGTGTCTTTTTTTTCCGTAACTCTTTTTGAATCTAGAGAATTGCAAACACTCAGAAACACACATTTGCATATACATGGTTTATACTGAAAACTAATTTCTTAGTAAATCAAAGACTATACATCTGAGCATGTGCTCCAGGTGCATTTGCTGTGTGAATGTGAACAGTACCTTAATAGCAGAGGTGGCAATCTGGAGGTGGTGCAGTCGCCTCAGGGTGCTCTCTCGATCTGTGAAGTAGGAAGCGGCCAGCTGATGGAGCAGCTCCAAAGACACTACTGAGCTGTTGCTGTTGCCTTCGGACTTCTTATTCAGCTTCTGCTTGTCCAGGAAAATGGTCAGAGATTCTTCTCCTGTGGATCGATGATAATTATTTTACAGAGCACTCTGTGATGAACAGTTTTCATTGAGAAAATCATTTGTTTCTTTCTGAATCCTCTTTAACGTGGATAAAAAGCCAAATGAAGAAGAGCGCGTACGTTATATTTGGAAAAACTGGAGTGACAATCTTTGAGTTTGACATTTCTTTGGAAAGGCCTTCAGCGTCTCGCTGCGGTTTTGTGGTTTGTCTGCTGAGGTGCAGGTACTGTATCATTTGGATTGGCAGCAACAGAACCATTGCCACTAAAATTGGACACAGGCAAGAGAGGAGGTTGTATTCCTTCCCCAGACACCAATAGTTTGAAATTATGAAAGGCGAACATGGCATTTATCTCGTGCAAGCTAAAACATGTAAGCAATATAAAGCGTGAGCAAGTATTTCTCAGCAATGCCAGCAGCTACTGATGTGGGAAACTTTTTAACAAATCACATGAGGCAGGATTCTCTTACGGTAAATGCACCAAACACCTTTTTATTTGCCCGTGTAATGTCCAAATAAATTGCAGACAGCTCTTACTGTAATTTCTCTAAAACTTTCAGAGTGATAAGTTCAATTACCGGACACTACAGGGAACACTTTATTCCCAACCTCCCTAAATTGAATCTGAATGGGAGCTTAAGTGTGATCTTTAGCAAAGCTGCCACTCCAAAAGTGTCTTGCTAAGCATAAGATTTGCTTAGAAAAGCCACATTTTCTTGGTCTTCAACAAAACACACCATTATTTATGGATGAGCGCCAAGAGGCTTTAAAGCCATTCAGAGAAACACAGAGAGACTAACTCTGATCTGAAATTCATGGGTGTTCAGTTATTTGGGAAGCGCAGGGTGTTTATATTTACCGCCACCTTTTCATTTGAGTTTCTATTGCAAGGTGCAAGGTCACAACTACAGCCAAAAAGTACTTTTGTTCACAAAGTGTAAGGCAATTCATTTTATTAATGTAAGAGGTACCTTTCTGAGGCTGAGTGGCTTTTTTCTGGGGGGGGGGAATGAATCAGTTTTTCACTCTTTCACTTTCACTCGACTGTTTAACAAAATACACTTAGATGTAACCACAGCAGAAGAAAAGAGAACAAAAACCAGATATTTCATGCGTTTTCACTCTGCTACAGTAATCAGTATGCAGAATGGATCTGCCCATTTAGTCGAGGCTGTTAATTACACATAGACACTATCAGTGTGACACTGCATTCACCCCGGCTCCATCTCTGAAACTGCTCCAGTGCATACATTCAGTGATAAGTGGCATTAAAGTTAGGCGTCTGCAGACGTGAATATCAGAGCGGCTGTTAGGAGACTGTTCCTGTGAGAGAACTGGATTTGTCTGCTATGTGAACTGTGTTTGGGTAATTTTGGTATTAAACATTTCAAGCCTGAACCGTGAAATAATTGAAACTGAACCTTCTGACAATTTTTTTCAAAAGTAATGAAATTAATTATTAATTTGCACATTTGAAGTTTTTTTGTGTTTGTTTTTTTCAATTTATTGCTGAAAAATGTATTGTGCAATTTATGTTGGTTTTTCAAATATGATGAACTAGACATTAAGTTTCAGACTAATTATATCATCGTAAAATCTCCAATTTCATATATTCATAGCATATTTTATGTGGCTGAATGATCTGAGTAACCTAGGATTGTAAATCCTGACCGGGTCCTTACATATGCCTAGACTCACTATCACTCCTTGCAAATGTACTTGTATATCTGCACTATACTAGTTGATGACTGAGATTAGGTGTTTATCAATATCACTAGGTTGTCATCTTGAACACTACACAGGTCTCACTCTTGTTTTTGTGACCCTCACACGATCGATGCTGCTGCCGATCTGTTTTGTGAGTTACTTCTCTCCTTGGGGATTGAGGCAAAAAAGAAATCCAATGAAGAAACACGGGGGTATGAAACAGGTCATTTTAATCCCTCTTCTGCTCTGCGAGGCTCTAATGTTCATCAGAGGGAACGATGAGTGGAAAATTACCTCTGAGGGAGACAAGCATTGTTGAGTGCTGCAAGTGCAAGATGTAAGCATTGTTGCTATTTCTACTTAAAACATGAGACTCTTTCTTGGTATAAAAGGACAGCTAGACTCCTGGAGCTACACTAACACAGGCAACATCCTCCGAGACCTAAAACGAACGGTTTCTCTATTTCTGGCGTGTCCCGACACGTTCTAACCCGAGAATAAAGGAGAGTGTGTCACCTGCAGTCCTCCCTTACCTCCCAGGGTGGCAGTAACCAAGAAGTGGGTCCCGTACTTCTTGATGAGGTTTTCATTGATTTGCTGCAGGGTTGGTCGTCGGCCCAGTAACCGCAGGTTGCGTAGAAACTCTGGTGCTAAGGGCAATGGAGATTTGAGGAAATCTCTCTTCTCCGTAGCCAGGCTGTTCACCTTCCAGTGGCTGAACTCCCTGAAATTATAAATACATGAAAAAGTGATTACATGCTCGAGCATTTTAGCATGATGTGGAATTATAGGCAACTGACTAGAATATACTGTTAAATATAATGACAGGAACATTTAAGGTTACAGTCATACATGTCTACTTATTGCACAATGGTCCCTGGAAAATCATGACTTGCTGTCTTTCATTGTGAGATTGTCTTGACCATTATATGTTAAAAAAAGATCTCCGCAGGTCACAAAAAAAGAAACGTCTGATCTATTCTTATCTATAATGTGATCCTATTGGCCAACGTCATAAAGATCACAGACAAAGTGACACTTTTTGTGGCGTGTTAACACTGTATGTATAAGAAACAGTCTGGTGTATGAATGTGTGAATGTAGGAATAAAGTAAAGTACTCTGAATGGTCAAAAGTTTAGGAATTGTGATAGATAATGTGCAAATCTGTGACAAAATAAAGATATATTTATATATGATGAGCTACACTGAGAAATATTCAAAAGCCCCAACGTGAGTACAGATGTAGGAGTCATGCAAAAAAGCAAATATTCACAGGATAGTCAGGGTTAAAGTGGGATGGTGGGGAACCGTAAAATCAGCTGCAGTGGGTCGGCGTTTGGAAAAGAATTAAAGCTCAAGATAACTTCTATCGTAAACTCGAGTCGTTTTTCTTTGTGTCCAGGCTGGCGTCAGCTCACATGTGCTGCTGTGGCTCTGAGGTTTACAACAAGCTGTAAGATGTGATGTTTCACAGCTATCTTAGCAGATTTCTATTCAGTCCCCTGACAGTTCACTTTATACTGTTTTTACACCAGACAATATAGAGTTGGTATAAAGGTTTAATAAATTTTAGAACCATCAGCTGAAATTCAAATTCATCAGTTGATATAACTTAAATGACCATGAGCACCACAGCCACCGTTGGCCAGTCCAACACAGTGCTTTACTGTAAATTCACAACAGTGTGGTGAGCTGCTTATCCTGCACTAAATAAAAAGCACTGGTGATGGAGGATATAGGAGTGTCTTTTACGTGTTCTTGTTCCCTCCATTTAAATCCAAATCTGGTTGATTTTTTAAGATTTACAGTGATGTAAAATAAAGCCGGGGTGTCAAATGTGTTTGGCTTAAAGAAACAAGCCTGTTTTGAAAATGTAAGGAATAGAAATTACAAATATTGGAAATTTGTGCAAAAAATGTGAAGAGTAGCAATAAAAAGTTGTCAGAAAACAAATACTGAAGTGAAGTACAGATGCCTGAAAATTCTACCAAAGTAGAGTAACAAAGTATTTGTATTTTTTTTTCTTCACACTTCTGCAGACAGACAGCCTGGGGTAAGAAGATCACACACCCCGGGCATTCCAAGGTTTGGGACTGTAAAGAAAGTCCGTGTTTTCCACCAAATACAACCTAGTGACTCACATTAAATGCAACATGGATGTCAGGAGACGCTATCAGTATTCTCAGTTGCGGTCGTGTTTGTTCACATTTAATTCAGTGAAATCTGAAAGACGAATGTGGTAATTATTAAATGGTGCTAGAACTTTACATTTGGGACATGTCCTTAATTAAGCAAATTAGGTTGGACCACGCTGGGCTTTCTGTAACCAGCAACACTATTTTCAGATTGCTGTTGAATATCACTGATAAATTCAAGAGACATCACCCTTCTGTATTCAGTCAGTGTCAAATGCCTCATAAGAGCCTCAGACCTTTTGATCTCTTATTGTTATGACTTTAAAATGAAGGCAGAAAAAACACTGACATGTAATGTCTGTGAAGGTTCTCAGTCATCCAGGTCATCGTAGTCAAAGGAGCTTGCAAAGAAAAGCGTCTGGACTTCTTTAAGTTGCTTGAAGACGTTCCAAGCTTCTCGGATGAGAGGTGAAACGTCTTCAAGCAACTTAAAGAAGTCCAGACTAACATGTAATCTGCATGGTTTACATATATTGTTGTATTAAACCCATTATAAGTATATTAAGCGCATAAACAACTATGAATAAACCTTTTAGTTACTTTAACGTAGCAGCTTATTGTTTTGATTTCATGGTCTCTAACTGTACAGATTTGATTCAGTCTGGCAGCTGTTATGATAAGCATAACATTTGCCTGGGAGCTGGTGCAGAGAAAATAGTTTCTGGACTCACACTTGGTGGGTGGCTAGAAACACCTGTCAATATTAAAGTTAAGAATATGAATATATAACATTTCTGCTTGTTGACTGTGCAGCCTTGCATGAAGAAATTGTCAGTGTTGTGATTAGAGCCTGGTATGACATGCCCAAGTGCCCAGCTGTCTTCATTTCAATCAAACAAATAAATAAAGTTAAGCTTAAATGAATGTTAACCACTAGTGGGAGTATTGGGAGTTTTTTTTCCCCAAAACTCATGCAGCAATAGCTCTTTCATCACATCCTGTTGAGAACTTGAAACCTTGCATCATGTCTAAAGTACAGTAATCCCAATCATGGCCTAAAATGACATGAAAAGTTGGCAGTGCATATACTTGATTTGAAAGAACTCTCTCCTTATAAACAAATCCAGGATGTCACATATAAGTTTGCAGCCTTAGCAAAGTTTAAATAACTAAACCTCTGGTGAATCCAGTTCTTTAGCTGTCCAGACAAATGCCAGTGGCAGTGACAATGACCTTAAAAGTGGTCAGAGAGAGGGATGAGTCTGGAAAAGCATTTTAAGTGACTGATGGTCATTTCATCACTTTACTACTTCAACAGTGGAACCCTGAGGTATGTGAGGA
This sequence comes from Haplochromis burtoni, assembly GCF_018398535.1. Classification (NCBI taxonomy): domain Eukaryota; kingdom Metazoa; phylum Chordata; class Actinopteri; order Cichliformes; family Cichlidae; genus Haplochromis; species Haplochromis burtoni. The sequence goes on from NW_024582546.1 coordinate 163,366, forward strand.
AGATTATGCAAATCTCAGAAGAAAAGTTCAGATCCACCTCATCTGCATAAATTTGCTGGCAAAACAAGGGAAGTTGAATCGTAGCACATTATGCACCAAACAAAATGCCAGCAGTGATACACCGCTTTCCCATGAGTGCACTCTTTCTCTCTCGCACATCCTCACAGTGGAGCATTCACAGAGGGAGACACATATGCAATATCATTGCCTCACTTGCACTAGCTGCTCTCACATTGCATTTTTATGGTCAAAAGTTTACTATTACCAACACAAAATTGTAATTATGCTGTTGACAGCGTTGTGACTAAACCACAATACGCTACTTCCTGTAATAATACAAAGTAAATATGCATAGGTCATGCAGATAGTACTACAGTAAAGACAGCAATGCACTGTAATTAGTTTTTAGTTCCTGCATTGCATATTAGTCTTCAAAGGAGAGCTGGGATTTGTAGCCATTTAGCACATGGCATGACAAAGCCTTCCTCAGAAGGAATGGCCTCAGGAGCGTACGGTCAAACTAGTGCTTCATTAGGAGGTTCATTCTCACATAATGCACCAATTAATGTCTGTAGTCTGGCCACAGTCACAGCACAATTTGTTCACGCTATCATTAACTCACAATGTTCTCCCATGAAAGGAGGGCAACTCAGGGAAAGCAAGTTGGAAGGTTTAATGCTGCAAAAAAAACAAGTGTTAAAAAAAGATCAAGAAGCACAAGATAAAGCTTTGTTTTCTCACTCTTGTGTGTTTTCTTCTCTGCACTCTTTAACTTAAATATTCTAATTATACAATAAAAAACGCTCAGATTCATTAAATTAGGGCTGGGTATCGTCACCGATCTCTAGAATCGATTCAATTCCGATTCACAAGGTCCCGAATCGATTTGATCCACGATTTCATTCGATTCGATTTGATTCGAATCGGGGAAATTTTGACTCAGACAGTCAGAAATATTATAATTCCGATCACGCATCAGTACATTTCCATATTTTTTGTCTATAAAAAGACAGCTGACACTTGTGAGACTTTATCCAAGGTGTGAGCATCACAGCAGATGCCTTTGTGTCAAAGTAACTGAGGATAAAACACAGAAAAACATGAAGGAGATTTTCCTGGCCTGGGATTTTATAGCAGCTGATCTTAAAAATATTCTGCAGTAGATCAAAAACGAAAGAAAACCATTAATCAACATATGAACATTATCTGATGCTGCTGAAGTGAAGCAGAGCAAAGTTACAGAGGTTTTAGAGACACAGCTGAGCGTTTTGCAATTTTGCATAATTTTAAAAAGTTTAAATTTGTTCAGAAGCCTATTGAACGGCAGAAATGAGACTTTCTTTTTGGAAGTAAGTAAAAGGAAAACACAGCGGCCCACAGCGCTGTAAACAACGGTAGACTTGTGCGTAATAAGCAAGTGAACAATGAAGAAAACAGATTTTTAGACGGGAAACTGTTCTTGAAGTACAGAGAGAGAGAGAGAGAGAGAGAGAGAGCTGTGCATGAAGTGTGATTTTATCCTGGTGGAAGCAAAACAGGAAAAGTCAGAGGGAATTCATGATGATGCTTACGTGAAGCAAAATGTGAAGCATAGTTTGGATCTTCTTTTGCTGCTGGTTTAGTCAATATTGTTTGGAGAGAGATTAAACCTGCAGCTTTTGAATCAGTGCAAAAAGGATGTAAACACAAAGCGCGGAGCCGCCAACGGATCAGAATCGGTGAGCTGTCCGAGCCGTCGGGTGAGAAAGGCGACGTCTCACTGATTCTGATGCGTCGGCGGGTCCGCGCTTTGTGTTTACGTCTTTGTGCAGAATCCGTGTTCCTGCTCTCCTTTACTGTTTTAGCTGTTTGGTGGTCGTTGAAATTTTGTGAGGTTTGACCTGAGGGCAAAATAAATTATATTTAAAAATCGATTCAGGATTTTAATGAATCGATATCACGTTATCCAAGCTAGAATAATCAAAACCCAGCCCTACATTAAATTAGGGTTCTTCAAACTTAAGGTTTAAAAATCATCTTTTTGCATACTGTACCTAACGGAGCTTTGCTAAGCATTTAAACTCACTTTTGTTCTAGTTAGTTTTTCTTATACTGCAAGTTGTGTCTGCATTAACTGTAATTAACCTGTAATCTGCATAAGCAACACTGATTAGCATGTGATGTTCTCAGACGTTCTGGGGATTTTTAAACATTTAAAAACACAAGTTGTCATGTATTGTAACAACATTCTAGTAAATAAACATGTCACCAAAACATTCACCAACTGAAAATAATGCATTCAGCCAAAAATGTTATCAGAGTGAAGTCGTGTCTTGGGATTAAGCAAGCACTTTGGATCAGTTGGGTTCAACTGATCCAAAGTGGACACACCATCAAAATGTTGTTAAATGAGTGGAAAAGCACAAATATAAGATTTGCTAATTAAAGAACAAAAGATTCCAATCAGGAAGGGAAGCTATGCAGGGGTCTCAGAGGAAGAGCAGCCTCTCTTAACCATTCTTCTGGAGAAGAGAAACAGTGCTTGGGACAAAGATGCACCAGCTGTTCACAGGAAATGATCAGACAAAAAAAATCTACGGTAGTTGGTGATGAAATAACAGTAGGATTTATGTAACAAGGCAACAGGGCAGATGATAAGCCCAACTGTCCTACTTGTGTCAGTCTACTCAATTAGTTATCTATCAGGAGCTGACTAAATGCTATTATTGATACTGATCCTATCAAGCAGACAAGAATTTTTTCTTCTTTTTGTTAAATTTCCTTATTATTAGATGTGTCTTGCATTAGTATCCCTGATGCAAACTTACTTGAGTTTGACTGTGTATACTTTATAGGTGAGCAAGTGAAACTGAGGCAAATTTATCCTACTGGCGATGGTCATGGACTTTGTCAAAAAAGGGGAGTCTCCTGACACTAAATGGGGCAATGTCACTCTAAAAGGCTTTTAGAAAACTGGATAAATTAAAATCCAAGTAAACAAACATCCTGTCCAAAGGAGGCTGCGCAGCAGAGATCTTCGTCCAAAGGTGGGCAAAGACATGCCAGCACTTTACAGTGGAATTCAAAGAGTAACAGTGTTGTGAGAAGGCTCTGATTCCTCTCATGGTCTATGATCCAAACTCCAGCAGAAAAAACTAAACAAAGAAAAACAAACCCTAAAACATCTCAAAGCTTTAATAACTCTTTGAGAATCAATGAAGACCGTGCATGCTGCCAATCACAGATTTTCCTCCACGACTGCCTGACCTCAACCGCCCTGAGCTTTTATTAGAAAACCTGAGGACAGAAGAAAGCCAAACATTTCTGACATCACAAGAAGCTGAAAGGAACATTGTCAGATGATGATACAATTAAAATGTACAAAAAACAAACAACAAGAAGAGCCATGTCCCTGGTTAACAGCTTTATTCTGCTGTAACTCTGGCAATCTGTGTGACAGACAATAAAATGAGTGACTTTGATAACTCTCCCGTGTGTAAAGCTGTGTAGTACAGAATTATAAACCCCGTGTCATATTTAAAGGGTCTGATAAGATGAAATCCTCGGAGGATATATCATATTCTTACTGATACCTGAAAGAATACAAGAAATCTTATTTTCTCCTGCTCATTTCCAGCAGCAAGCCTTTCTGCACAACGATCAACATAAAACAGAAAATGCAGGGACACTAAGTGAAGAGGAAAGTCCAGCTTTCAGTAGAAAGACTATCATTCTGTCTTTTGACAATCAAGTTATAGTTGATGTGCGCGCACTGCACATCACGACATACAAAATTGCTGCATATTTCAGATACACCTGGTAAATCCATCCAGTCCCTCTTATTATGTTTATCGAATGTAATGTAGAAAAACAGCGAGTCTAAAAGTAAATTAACTGAACTGCTCTTAAATCAAATGAATAAATGACACTGAAATGAAGAAACATTTGCATATCGAAGAACTGATGCTATTTTATATGCAATTTATCAGACAAGCGTGCTCTTCTTTCATCTTGTGGTGTTTTAATGACTCACTCCTGTCAGACACTGACATTACTCTCCTCTGAAAACCTTCTTCCCACTCCTGCCATATGACTAAATACTGGGATGGATTTCAGAGCGCCAACACTTTTCAGTCCTTGGTAAGCAGTGCTTTTTGTAGCATACCTGCCTCTTATGTGCTCACACGAGTATGAAAAACATACAATGCATGGAGCCCGCAATACTGCACTGAACAACAAAGTAAATTAGCAGAACAACTGAAGTGTATTGAGGGGCAAAACAAATTGCCTTTTTGTCACCTTTAGTCATTTACTGCAAATGGACTGGTTCTTATATATCACTTTTCAACTGTGCCTGAGCATTGTACAACACGCCTCACTCAACAATTCACAACAGCACATTCTCTATCCTTAAGTGCTTTCTATTTAACATTCAAAGACACTCCTGTGGATGCAACTTGGAGTAAGTATCTTGTCTAAATATGCAGACTGGAACAGCCAGGGATCAAACCACCAACCTTCCAATTAGTAGATGACCTGCTCCACTTCCTGAGCTGCCACCACCCCAGTATAGTTTTAAAGTTCAACAAAGCAAAAGAAGAATTCTGATTTGGATTTCTGTTCCATAAAGCTCGAAAAAACAGCAAAATCACCCCATTGTAGTTCTATAGGACCATCTGAATACTACATCGAATTTAATGGGGGGAAAAGCCAAAACATTAAGAACACAAAGTTTTTTTTGTTTGGTTTTTGTTTTCTGTCCCATTAAATTCAGTGTAGTGTTCAGGCAGTCCTATAGAACTACAATAGAGTGATTTTGCTACAGGCTCCAAGATGTGCTCTATGAATTCTCTATGGCTCTTGTTCATGTGTTTGTTTTATCTGCTTATTTATACTACTTATTTAATCATCTATATAAATATTATGTCAGTTATGACATTATTTAATATGGTACAGTATAGTATGACAATGTCTAAGATTACAGGCAGGAGGAAAAAATAAAAATATATAATAAAAGTATAGAACATGTAGAAATGCACTCTGTGTTGTAGATTGCTGCACCTGTAAGAAAAAAAAAACCATCACCTGGAGCACAAAAATACAAAAAAATGGAGAAAAAATTGAATTTGCATTTTTAAGGTGTACAATATGAAGTAAAAAAAAAAAAGGGGGGGGGGATCAAAGTTATTTCAGCAGCACTTCAAACAAATATAGCCATTCAAATTCCTCCAGCGGTCACATGACAAATATCCCAAACCAGAGGCCAGTCTCAGTTGAATAAGGCAAAGTATGACAATTAGTCTGCGGCCATCACATGCATCAGCAAGCATTAGTTTTAGCTTACTATTTAGTCCAGCGAGGAACAAGACGGCAGCCATCCTGATTAACTGAGGCTGATGTAGACTGATGTGTTTTTAGAGATGCTCAACAGTGACTGAGCACAACGAAGGAGAGCTGATGGCGACGGGGCCGAAAAGCAAAGAAGCGCAGTGCATCATTTACTTTTCTCCTCGCTTCACTCTCTAAGAGTTAACGGCAAGACTGCTGGCTGACCGTTCAGCTAATGATGATAGATGGTGTTAATTAAAAGGTTTTAGCACAGCGCTGATTGCACCTGCAGCTCCAGCACTCAGTTCCACTGAAGCACAGGGAATTGTGTTGTTTTTACTGGACAAAAAAAGGAGGAAAAATCTCAGCGTATGCAGAAAATTCTTCTGGATGATCCTCCTGGCAGAATATCAGAAAGCCACACCAAAATGCTATTCGCTCTTTGATATTTTACAGAGCGAGCGAAGGACACCTTTCAGGGTATCTTGGTGAACCATTAATATAGTTACCAAACGCTTTTCAGCGGTGCGGCGCCGAGGGCTCAGAATATATGTTATTTATCATGTTGTTTACATTTAAAATGAGATCACGCTTTGTTTGTATAACGTTTAACAGCTTAGATATGATTTATGTAGAACAGCCATCAGATTCCTCAGCATTTGCATTTCCAAAACATACAGAAGTAAACACAAGCAGGTCACCACGCTGGTTTACAGTACAGGTATATGAACACATTCTTACTCGCTTCAGAAACCACAGTAACACTGGCTGTTGATTAATGTGCAGCACTAGAGTGCCACCCCCTTCCAATTACCCAGAGAAGACAGGCTACTTAAACACGTTACACATAAATTATTTGTGTTGTGCAAAATAATTATAAAATAAAAAGTGTTTTATGTACCCAATGGGCATGTCAGCATTTATTTTAAGTAGCGTCCAATTTGTTTTTGTGTTAGATCTTTGTGAATGCATTTTTCCTGTGTCAAGGGCACCAGCCAAACGAGCGCGCTTGTAGGTCAGCTCAGCTAAAAACATCTGTCGGCTGATGTTGGCTCACGGCTTTCTCGGTTGCTTTGGCTCAATTCTCGAATGACACTTGAAGTTTTCAAAACAATACGTGAAATCCTTAAAGGCACTTTGTGACTCGGGCGTATTTGAGCTGGCCCTTCTCATTTCCCCAAAACATTCGCAACAAACATATGCAAATGGCTCAGTGCAGTATCACAGTATCTAGTGCAAACTAGATAGTACTTCCATCTTTCCATAATATGTCAGCATTGTGACCGTGTAAGCCATAGCATGCAGAGCAGTCAGATTTTCAAATCTGCCAAACTGAAAGGTGAAAATCTCTCAAATGAGGATTATAAAACACAGTTTTATTAGAGCTTGAACAAAAGGGAGTTACTGTGATTTGTTATCATGGAGGAGACTGCCCGGATAAATATATTACCGAGGAAACAGCCTGCCCATGGATGAGCACTAAGGATCTGCAGCACTGCAGGGAAGATAACCGAATAAAAAAAGATGCAGAAGAATGAAAAGCATAGATGTGGCACACGTGCTAGTTATCCCGTCGTCACATTCTGTTGGTCAGCATCATGATGTCCAGCACACAGTATGGGCTTTGGTACTGGACTATAGAACTGTGCATAAGCAGGTTCAGGTTTATGTAAATCTACTTAGGCCCACCCCCCACTCCACTCCTCTCCCACCTTGGACTCTGTGTACTTTTTCTGTTTTTGTATTTTGGTCACTATACCTTTAGTTGTGGGGATAGGTTAATTGGATAATCCAAATTGCCACTAGCTGTGAATGTGCGAGTGAATGTGAGTGTGAATGGTTGTCTGTCCCTGTGTGTTGGCCCTGCGACAGACTGGCGACCTGTCCAGGGTGTACCCCGCCTCTCGCCCTATGACAGCTGGGATAGGCTCCAGCGCCCCTCGCGACCCTGAAAAGGATAAGCGGAAGCGAGTGGATGGATGGATACCTTTAGTTTACTGCATTTTGGGAACATTGGAGGAAAACATTTTTTTTTCCATTGAGCACATGCAAATGAACAAGCTTTTTCTTTACGAGGGAGGATGTAAAACCATGTGCTCCTGAAATCAGCATCTGAAAAGTATTCACTTTGATACACAGTATCAGTCCCCCATCCTCAGAAAAATAACAGGAAGGCCATTGAAAAAACATGCAGGGTGAGACAGCTATGGAAATTAGAAGGTGAGAAACATGTACTCTCGTGTCTATAAACACTTTGAGCACTTCCGTTTACAAAGTGTCAAAGAAAGGTTTTGTTTTGAAATGTGAATTAAAGGTTTTGGAGCTGAGAACGGCAAAAATGTTAAATGAAAAATGCAAAACAAAGCAATCAAGAAGAACTGTAGACAACGATACTGCCAAACACAGACTGCTCTTTCTGTCCTATTTGGCAGCTTCAGTTTTGCTCTTAATTTATGTTTTCTTTTCACTCGTGGTTAAATATATTTTTGCTCAGTTAGGATTAGGTGGTAAATCGAGTAAATCAGGTCTAGGAAGTGATCGTTGGATTAATAAGCAGTTTTAGGACCTTGTATGTTGCCCAGGCTGAACTGTATTATTTCATGTAATATATATGTCAAATGAGCTGCAGTACAGTGGAGACTTGGCCATAGTATAACTGCCTGTCGCCCTTTGACAGCTGGGAAATGTCAGAGGAGACACATGATATATGGAGTTATCTATAAAGGGATGTTTGACAATCACTGCTCCACTACATCATATTGTGCTCACTAATCCACATCCAATTTTGGGCAATCCCATCCAGCTATACACCTCCCACATACTCCCATTCCACCAGAGACGTGACATTACAACAGAGAGAGATTCTCCAGCAGCTGGTGAAGAGTCCTTAGTACTGAGCTTAACAGATGGCAGATGTGTTGTTTAGTTAATTTTAAATCACAATGCTTCTATTTTTGCTCCTGCATATTAAATACAGGTGTACATTCAGAAGTACAAACATTTTTGGAGCACCAACAGGCATTTCATAGGTCCCTCTGCTTCATTAGTCATCTACACAACTTTAGAATTTAGTAAAAGAAAAAAAGAAAATGATTTTTAGTTGAGATTTGAGAGGTAAAGATGGGAGAAAAAGAAGAGAGAAACCATAAAAGGAGAAAATTGCAAGTTCACTTCACTGTATGCACTTTTGCACTCTACCCCAGCGTTCACCACAAGCCTATTTGTTCCGAGCTTTGACTCATGATGAGAGGTTTGTGGTGTTGCAAGGGAACAGAGCTGAAACTTTATAATGAACAGTTTCACCTGAATCAGGTGCAGTCTCACCTATTAATAAGAAGTGACCCACATATGATTTCTGGCTATTTCTGGAGTGGGTGGTTGGCGGAGTGCACAATCTTCAAGTTCCTCCGTGAAAATTGTGCCTCACTGCTCACAACCAATGTTCAATGGAAATGAGCCCTGATCCATAAGAAGTGGGGTGATATTTTCCAGACATCTCATTGAAAGTGTTTTTTCATGCTCAACTTTGTAACTGCAGCAGAAGAGAAGATTTTTTTTAAATGCATGAAGCAGGAAATGACAAGGACACTTTGGAAGTAATTACAACAGCCTAAAATACTTAAAGATTGATTGGTAACTAATTAATAAAACTGTACTGACTGATTCCTTAAAGACATATGACAAAGTATCATGAAACCCAAATTCCCGCATGTTTCAGAAATCTAAATGTCACTTTTGCCGTCTGTAAGCACCAAGATGAACTATGATCCACTGACTGACAAATGAGACACATTTGACCATTTATCTTTTGTAACCCAAGCATGAATGTTTCCTGCTGCTAAATAGTAATAAGATTATACAGCATCAATGGAAAATGTGGTGAAAGAGTCTGTAGCCTCTTTCCATTTCTTAGCTCTTAGCTAGCAGCACAAACGTCTGCCACAAACTGTGATGCAAAAAAATATATATGCATGTCCTTTTAGCCATCTAGAAATACCATTGGTATTGACAGAGGACATAGTAAACTCTTAACAAAACTTATCAGCAGGTCATCGTGGAGGCACCTGATGAGACACTCATGTGTCTTAGCTGTTCTCTTTTATTTGGACATCCGTTCTGCATCTTCAGAATAATATAAACAGTATGTAAAGTGTACAGTTTACAAGTGTACAGTGTGTAGGTAATAATATGACCCTGAGTGTCTTCCAATAGAACAACGTTGGTAGGGAGACACACTTTATTACATCAGATTAAAGCCATATTTTAAAATTACATTGTTCTGCCTATTCATTACATTTTCAAAAACATTTAATATATACAAACATTTGTTTATTTCTCATTTGAACTGATAAATACATCTGGCCGTAGATGAAATTGGGTCTTTGGGGATTTGATTTAGATGCGTTTTAGCTGTCACACTACTTGCATGTGCTGTTTGAGAAAGGTTTACCTCAGTAAACACCAGAATACTAAGAGTGTGCCCAGTGTCAGCTCTGTTTCACTCTCAAAGATCTTGAAACTTCTGGTTCTCACAAATGTAGCACTGCAGTCTGAGCTAAATTCAAAGATCTTGGATTGCTTTAAAAAGAAATTGTTTGGTATTCTAAAATGATGACTGACATCCCCATTACTCTCTTATATATCAATCAGTTAAGAGTTAGCCTGTTCATATGGCCTGTGAACCTTTAAGTTGCCACATAACATTTGTCAAACTGTCTTGTCAAACACTTGACCAAAGGTTATTACTCCCAAATGGTATAATAAATGAAGCTCTACTGCTCTGGACTGAGGGCTGTGTTACCTTCTAAGTCTGGGAGCTGAATCACAAAGTCTCTTTTCTTGTCCTCGGATGGGAGTTCATTAAAACTCCCTCCTGCCTTTTGGGAACCCACTAGGAAATAGACCCTCCACCCAGCCTGCAGGGTCTTTGCCAGGGCATGATTTTTTAATGATGTCTGAGTTGTTCCCACCAGAGTCATTATACATGTCCTGAAAGGAATTAAGCTGGAAGTCGACTGCAAGGGAACCCAAACTGCAGTTACATTATGGCAGCTTTGACACAAAGGAACCAATAAAGATTATTTGTGGGCAAAAACTGATTTCACTGCAAAATAATTATGACAGATTTGCACTATCATAAGGTGAGCACATGTTGTATGCATTTTTGGGGGGGCGGGGGGGGGAGTTGGGTTGTTTGCTTCAGTAATTTTCAAGTATGTATCAATCCAGATTTAGAGTTTATGGTATAGAGGGGAAGTCAAACCAATTTAATGTGTGGTAATGTTAAATTTGCACACTGTGTCCTAAATCTGTACTACGCATCACCTGCCTACTTATGAGGTTGGCATATCTAGGTTGAGTATCACTGTCAGCTATTTTTAAAATTTGTCACGCTTCAGCTGAATCTTCTCGGCTTAGGACACAGGGATATATAGGATATATGTCAATGACACTGCTGAAATTTGGCAGTCGAAATTAGAGGAGCCAGTTTTACCTTTAAGGACAAAGCCCAGTTTATATTACTGTAACCTCAATTGTAAGAACTCTAAGAATGAGATATGGTCCTCTTGTGAAAAGTAAATATAATTTAATCTATAACATAGTGCATCACAAAGAAATAAAAAAAAAGCTAGCAATAGCTCCATGTTGACCAGCTACCAATACCGTGATGCTCTTAATGGTCTTGCTATAACATGAATGCTATAAATTGACCATATGCCTACATTTAAAATCCTTTTACCTTTCATACTTGACTATAAATTCCCCACACACGTTCTAAATAAATAAATGCCAATAATGTGATAGCAATAAATAAATTTCACTTAATGTCAAAACTTACACATCCTAGACTTTTAGACAATAAAACAATGGATTTTACATACAGGCAATTCAACTCATCAACTTAACCAATACCTGGTGGTGTTCAGGAAAACATGTGGCACTTAACAACTATGTATTAGTATTTAATGATTCTTCAGATAATTTGAACTGCCTGCATCCACCAACCAAAAGCTTTTGTTGGCAAATTTCAGTAACAAACCTAATGTCCAGCTCTTGCTATGCAAAAACAACATGTGTTATTATGTTCACCACAGCGGCTGGTGAACAAAATATAACAATTCAGCAGCTACAGACAGATTCTCTAACAATAAACACACAGCTGAAATAGAATGCACAGCACCCCGGTACTGTTGTGCTAAAATTCCTTATTACGTTCATCAATGAATATTGCTTAGATTTCATCAATACCAATGCCATTCTCAGTTCTTTATCAATTTCTTTACTTATGCTTGATCATCCTTTGTGTGTGTGGGGAAAAAAGAATCAGTGCAAGACCTTTATTCTCTCTGAATCTGACCATCTAAGTTTCCATGTTGTCTAAAAGCTGCTCTCTGTTGTGTCAATTTGATATCACTGTTTTGCAAAACATAGCTATCATAGAAATATGCCTACAATGATAGAATTGCTGTGCTTGTACTGTTTTTCCGTTTTCATTGTAAGTCTGTTCAGTACTTTGCTTCATGTGAAGGTTCAAATGTAATCCAAATTAGTAAATTAAAATAACCACTTTGGGCCTCGTACATTTTTATTTAGCTCCAAACTTTGCCTCTCGGAGAAGGCGGACGCACTTTTCTCCTCTCCCTTATCTTTCCTGCTAGTTCTTATGTCCTTGTCTAGTCTCGTGTCTTTTTTGTATTACTTTCCCTGGAACACTCTCTCACAGTCTGTGTCTAAAACCTAAAAGAGAATTATGGATTTGATCAACTGGTCTCTGAATGCTATTGACACCCTTTAACGAGAAGTCTGGGCTCGGGAGAACCCGAGTGCCCTGGAGGGACTTTCCCTGCCAGATACACGATGGACGGGTGGCAGAGGATGCCTGGCGGGACTGTCGATCGAGGACGCTGAAGATATCTACCTATTCGGAACCATGATAACAGGGTTCTTGCTGATCGGAGCTGGCTTGGCCCTGGCTTATCGGAGAATTAAGAAAGCGGAACCGGCTGTTCAAACCCCCACAAGGCTGCCCGCTGGGATTGAAACGATGGGACGAGGTGTGGCTTCTCAGAAAGGGCTCACTGAAGGCAGCATGGTTAAGAGCTTGGAGGCGCTAACGGCTGCAGTGAAGGCTCAGAATAACACCTCTGAGCGTATGTATGTTGGATTACATTAGGAAAGAATCAACTCAGAACAACATCTCTGGGCGGAGCTGGATTACACCTCGGATCAGTTGGCTGCGGTCGTGAGGTCTCAGAATCTGCTATGTGAGCAAAAAGAGTGACAAGACCACAGAATCGACGACTAATAACATCACGGAGAAGCTCACAGCTATTAACGGGAGACTGAGAGACCAGTGTCGGAGTGTTAAAAAACAGCTTGAAATTCTCAATTACCATCATACCCGGCTACCCCTTCGGCGCCAGCTATGGGCTCAAGGCTGGAGCCGAACAACAACTCCCTGATAACGACTGTGTTTAGTCTGTTCCTTCCCATTCCCTACAAGGCCACCTGGGTTGGCTGGAAGACTGTTTACTTAGCCTGGCAGGGCAGAGGACACTGTCTCAGCTGAACTATGGACACGCACACACATACATATACTGATACTGATAAGCACTCACTGACGCATCACCCTCCCTACCCCGGATCCAACGCCACCTCCAACGCTTACCTCCCCCATGATGTGGACATCGGGTCAGCTGGAGGCACAGTCGAAAGATTGCAGCGGTCCCAGATCAGATGTACACACTGGAACTCTTTTCCATGTTGCTCATCTGTGTTTATTGTGTTATGGTGTGTTGATATCTGTGCATTCCTGTATTATCCTTTTGTGTTGCACATTTCAATGTTTTTTTTTCCTCGCTACCTGGCCTGACCTGTCTCCCCAATGTGATGTTTGTATTGTATGTACGGTCGGCAACGTCTGTCATCTCGGTTGTGGGCAAAAGACCTGCAACTGACAAATAAAGGCTATCTCATCTCTCATCTCATCAAAGACTTGCAATTTTAATGTAATTTAATTTCATTTAATAATAAATATATGAAATCATTTTTAATCAATCAATCAAACAAAAATCATCATCTTGGACAGTTTAGTAACTTTACACTAGATTTATGTTGGTCAATGACACTTTTATTACCACTGTAGCTATTAGTCCTGTTTTACAATGTCTTTTAAAGTAAGTTTAGTTACTCCTAATATGATGCATTCTGAATGCAATGGTTGCGATACAAAAGACTCAAATGAAATGGGAACTCAAGTTACTATAAAAAATGTCTTAATGCATTAATAATGTAAATAAAATAATTAATAATTTGCACATATTTAAAGCTAAAGAACTGAAAAACATATGAATTTGTCTTTGAGGAGACGTTTATTAGGATGCATGGATGTTATCTTACAAAAGTGTATAACATGCACGTTCATGTAACGAGTGCTGTGTACTAAAATATGAAGCACGGGTACAGAACTAGGATCTCTTTTACGTGTATGTGAATAAAGATTTCACCCAGTAGCTGAATGCACAAGTATTGTACACTGAAAGAAAACGTTTTTTCTTTATTTGTTTGCTTGCTTTTTTTTTCTCCAGGATTGTAAAGAAAGAGTACAAAAGCATGACAATCTGCCAACATTTAGGTCGCCTAACCCTGCTTCAATCAGCCTGAAACGATACAGGCATGACATGGTGATTCAGTGGCATCGAACATATTTCAGTGTTACTTTAAGAGGTCTTTCTGAACACATTTTGCAGGGGAGGACTTTAAAAAAAACAAGTTAACCCCGAGGAGTCGTGATGTGTGCTGAATCTGCTTGCCAACTTCCCTGCCTTTCTATATTAATATCATCCTGGAGAAATCAAGGAGCTGAGCGCCTCACTTTCCATGTTAAATTTCTCTCAGCTATTTTGAGAGTCTGTAGCTAGTCTCTGTGTGTGTGTGTGTGTGTGTGTGAGAGAGAGCGAGAGCAAAACAGAAGCCTGATGTGTCCTATTTCTCTTCAAAACTAAAAAAAAAAAAAGTTTGGGGTTTATTAACATTTGTATCGCACCAAACGAGGAAACAGGTCTATCCCTTCAGCATGAGATTACTCTTTCTGCATTAACATGAATTCATTTCCAATGAGAAGACTTCAATATGATTGTTTCTCAGGCTGAATAATTCCTCTGAATGACACTGAGATTAAATATCTTGGGTGTCTTTGACATTAAAAAGTGGCCTGCCAGTGTTAATTTGAGGAGATATGCTCTGCCCGTCTCTGTGTGGTATTCCAGACACTTTCCAGTAATACATTTTTGAAAAGGCGCAGCTATATGGGCGCTTGAATTATTCATAATTCCTACTGCATGAGGGAAATTTCTTATTGATGTAGATAGGTATCCTTGGATCACATGGTAAGAAAGTTGGTTTTTTTTTTAAGTTTTCGGTGTGGTGATAGAATTAATGTGCGTTCACCAATTGCAGTCACAGGGTAATTAGTGTCAGTTCCCTTTCCCAGCTGTGTTTTATGTCCAAATATAGTATTGACAATAAAATGGTTAAATACTCAGGAAAACATCCCATTCCAATACATCCCTTTCACACCTTAAAGAATGTGAAACAAGCGATCTGATAAACAACCATGTTTATCACCACTGAAGCTAACTTGATATCCGTTGTTATCACACATATGATGACTGAACTGAATGTACTGTATATTACATGGTGTATATTTTGCAGGATGTGAAATTTAGTAGCCTGGTAAATATGTAGATAACATCAAAGTTCATAATAGGAGTTTACAGTGTCTTTACAGAGGAATCAGAGTATTCATTGTTTTACACCATTTGCTGTGTTGCAGATATAAATCATCCAATATACTAACACAAAGTGAAAATGTGTTTTTTGTTTATTTGTTTTTAAGAAAACTCACGACAAACAATAGACTGGCAGCCTGTCCAGAGTGTACCTACGATTCTTACAAACGTCTTTGGTCAGAGCAAAGGACACAAACTAATTGCTTGTCTTTGGATCTGTGCAGTTTTACTCATTGCAGATGTAACCTGTGGAAGACTCTAAAGAAATACCTTCAAGTTTCTGTTGCATCTTTTTGATTTGTTTCTTTCAATCAACTCATCTTTCATCTTAACCTTTTCAGCTGCTCTGCCTTGAGTCTTTTGGGAAGCTCAGACATACCTGAAAACATCTAATTCAAAATCCTTGTGACATTTGCAAGAATGCTAAACCACCGGGGAAAAGAGTTTTGGGGTTTTTTTTACAGTATGACATGTGGCTCAAAGATGATGTTAGTAAATGAAACATTGTCTAATATTGCTGCTTGTGTAACATTACTCTCTTTTAATTAACCCAGGATTTTCTTTTATTGACCCATTTCCCATTAGCCCCTGACCTTCATAACATAATTTAGATGGTTGTTTTATTCAAATTGGTATACTTTGTGCTTTTATTAGAGGGGGGAATAGAACCTAAATGCAACATAGCTTCATCTAGTTATCAGAATATACCACCATTCTTTTCTTTCTTTCTTTGTATGGATGCTTTCCTGTCTCCATTTGTTAGATGCTGACTGTGATGAGTTAGTGAACCAGCTGAAAGGTCCTCAAACAGGATGCAACTTAATGACTTCAACCATCTATGATAAATGTAAAGATAATTCTAACCATCTCTAAACTAACAATTCAAATAAAATATAATTTACAGGTTAATAATACAGCACAAAAAGCTTTATTTCGTATACAATGAATTCTCTAATTTAAAAGCATTTCAGGACATTTAAGAGGTCTCTGAGGTGCTGCTTCCAGCAAAGAGGACAGCACCTCACTTGTCACTCAGTATGCATGTTGAGTATAATTCCACAGAAAATAATCTACTGTCCCTTAATAGATCGACATTACTGGGAGCAATGCTGCCTTTTCTGTTTTCTTTTAACTGTGGAGAAAAGGATCAGTTTGATACTGAAGAACTCGTAAGAAGACACTGGCAGCCACCCTGTGACCAGACCACAGAAAGTCAGTGAGACTTAGTGACTTTAAATGAACGATTGGTCATGTGAAGTAAGCAGCTCCCGTGTCAAACAGTTCTCAATTGAAGTGACCACCAGTCAGAGCGACTAATTGATATATGATGGTCACCAAGACAATGTGTGACAAACAAATCACTTTCAATATAAATGCAATTAATCTGTAACTTTTAAAACCGGAACTGTATACCCACCCACACACTGGCACTTTTAAGGTATACTGTATATAATATGTTGGAGCTATGTTTTGAGAGAAAAATAATTTAATGCCGCTTGACTAGATATGAGCAGTCATCCCTGTTATTATGTCTATATATGTGTCATGTTTTCTTTGCTTCACCCTCAGCACAGGCTTTATGTATCCCTACTTCTTTTTCTGTTTTGTGACACTGTGGCTCTTAACATACCCTGTCAGAAGACCCAAGTTTGCCTTATCACAAAATGAAATAATTCAGCCAGCAGACAAAAGCAAAACAGAGAGATGCATTTTTTTTCTTATTTTGTAATAGGGACAATTTCACCTAAATTAGATCAAGTATTGTTAGAGACAGCAGTGAAGCTTTCTGCCCCCCTTGCCAACCTCCACCAGCACCAACTCCCACCCTGTACTTAGTGAATAGAGGCCGCACCTTTGAATTATAATTCAAATTGACTCTTGTTAAATTGAAAGGGAGAGCGCATAAGTAGCGAGCATACAAATGCAGGTTATTCATTTTTCTTACAAAATTTTCTTGCCCAGGAGGCATTCCCAACAGAAAATTGGCAGAATGTAGAGAAATGAGTATGTTTGTGGCTTTTCCTGTCTAGCTGGGATGAAATAATTGAATCGGTACGTGCTTATATTCAAATATTGGCGGTGCTCGTTATCGTTCGCATACTGCACATAGACATGTGCACACATGTGGACAGAAGGACCAATTACTGTTCAGTTCTGGTGCATTGGTGAGGGCTGCTGCTTCCTGCAGCCACCAAACAATACCAAAACAATATAATACACAGAAAACACTGACAAAAACAATGGCCATCTAATAGGAAACCCTTAGGTTACTCCCAGCTGGACACGGTTCTTTCCACAATAGACTCTTTAAAGCAAACAAACAGGTTTCGAGTGAACTTAGCAGACCGTTTGCTTTTTAGAGTGAAGGCAAAACAACATTTGATAAAAATGCAGTACATATATAAACTAAATACATTATCACCCAATCCAGGACCTACACAGTTTTTTTATCCACTCATGCACAATGCCAAACAGAAAAAGTACATAGAGTCCAAAACAAAGCTTAAAAGAGAATAGATAATGTGCTTGCATTAAACTGTGTGGAGAAGAAAATTACCTTTTGTCAGTTAACATTTCAGTTAACACTTTCCTAATTACTTTTTGGTCTCAACTGCAATTGGATTAACCAATAATCTCATAGCCATAGTTTCCTAAACGACCTTTTTTCCTGAGGAAAATGTCAAGATAACTAAAAAAAAACCGACACACACAAGTTTGGAAGTGAGCCAATCAGAACTAATCTCCTTGTGCTGTACGGTTAGATGCAAACATTTGATCTACCCTGGGAAATCAAACAACCAGCAACCATGCTCCACGTTTCTCATGAAAACACAACAAAATGTCAGCACTTGGGAGGAAGAGAAGACTAGATATATGGGCACATATTGCATTTGATGTCAAGGAAAATGAATAAAGTGTGTGGAGCAACTGTCACTGCTAAAAACATAACAAACCTTTACACTTTATATTTTTGTCAACTTCAGATTTATTCGTCTATAATCATATGATATGTAGACTAAAGTAATTTAGATGCATAAATTATGACTTAAACTAAACTAGCCTAAAATGTGACTGGGAACACATAGTTCATAGTCACATTGACTAAAACCATCAAAATTTGCTGCCAAAATTCATTGACAATTAATAATTGATAAATTGATGTCATTCTAAATACAGTTTTATTTTCATTTTGTAAATTCTAGTCATTATTAACACAAATGACAAAGTAAGTCGCTACCCTGTGAGCAAACAGTCAGCAAAAGTTTCCCAGTCAGTCCCTGGTCACATCTGGTTTGAAAACGCCATGATGGTGATGACAAGAACACCCTCAGCTCAAAGCTTCACAATGGGATCTTACTAACCAACATCCTGTTAACAGGACACCACAGTACATACATCTTGTATAGACGGTATTTGAAAATTACATTCATCAGGTGACCTAAAAGACATCTGCCATCTTGTTAAAGAAGTAGTCTATGCATTGCTAGCACTTTGGCTGAGAGTCACTGGCATTATTAGCATATAACAGACAAAGTGGGTAAGATATGCTAACATGACATTTTCTCTCACAGCCTAATGCCTGTGTGTAAGATCCACTCTTATTTAAGTTCTGTTTTAGTCTCCACCAACTACGACAGAGACACAACTTTTTCACTGGAATCCATTTTTCTCACGACTGATGAAAACAAAGTTGATGAGACTGGATCGACTGATTAAGTCATGGACCACAAAAACAGAGTAAATCTCAGAGGAACTCGAGTTACATGAACTCTCTGTAGGTCGTAAGCTAAAATGCAATTGGTGTACTTTATATGGTATAATTTTATTAGGTGCCAATATAGAGTATTGATTCATTATTATTGATTATTATTTCTTTCTATGGTTACAGTACAATACCCTCTTCACTTTTAATCTTCCTTTCATTGGGCAGCCAGCACAGTCCAGATGAAATACTCATCATACTACTTAATAAAAATACTATATATATATTATATAATATTGGGTTACTGATTGCACTGGACTACTTTTGGCATTGCTATGGCATCAAGGAAATATACATGATCATATTTTCAGCAGCTGCTGTGTTAGACAATGTACCTTGCAGTGTCCTGGAATCCTTAAAAAGCCTACACTGTGGCAGTTTGCATGTGTCCATTACTTTGCCAGTTCCCAGTGTGCTAAACATTAGGCTTACTGCCCAACAACAGAATGTGCTAGAACTAACTGGTTCCTAACGCAACCTGGCCACCGTCTGCTCTTATCCATATGGGCAATTTGTCTTCTGCCCTCACAGTGAAGTGAAAACAAATGAGCACACGCATCATACACGCTCCGTCCCTTTCCCAAAACACCACTGCCCTCATACCAGCTCCTCTTCTCATTTCCTTTCTTCATGTTCTCACTGGTCTCTTTTTCTTTTAATTCCCTTCTATTGTCTCCCTCGTCTCCATCTTACTTCTTACGCTTGCTCCCATCTCTCTCATTGGTTTGCCCAGGTAACATTTCTACAAACACTGAGCCCTTCTGATGCCTCAATGTTCACTATAGGGAAATTCTTTCCTCTGATGTTTTCACAATCCTTTGCTAAGTAAGCCATTTGGCTTCTGCTATCGCCACTGGAAAATTTATTCCACCCAAAGATTTGTCCACGGATCATAGGAGGGGAGCATAAGACTGAACAAAGCAAATATAATGCTGCAAAGTCATGATTTCAGCAATATCTTACATGAAAGGGAAATGGGAGGGAAAGTTCATCTTTCTGCAGAGGAAATGAAATTCCTGTAGTTGGTGTCAGGAATTCTTAAGAAAATGTTGAAATGATAATGATATTTTTCTGCACCAGTTTGTGACATAAAGTTGTGACGATCCTGACTAAATGAGGTGAAATTGTTTTTGTAACGGTTGTTTTTGCTGGAGAATTTGCCGAAGCTGGAAATATTTATAACAGCCAGTTAAAACTGAGGCCACTAAAATCATGTCTTGATATATTTAACTGTTTACCAAATCAGGAGTCGTCCAGCTTAGAGGAAAAACACTGTCAACCAGTTGTATAACTCTGCTTAAATTACAACAGATGGGAACAAACATAACATCGATGTGAAAAAAAACAACAACTGGGCATTGTCTGGAGTCAGTTGCCAATGGTTACATCGATAACAAAGCCATATTACTAAACAAGACAGCACAGTTAAACTAATTATTATTAAGGTGATGTCGGACTCTACAATGAAACGTGTACAGTGAATTTCCTCAAATGTGTGCTAGTGAAGAAAATGAAAAAATGTTTCTGGCTTAAAGTCAGAAAAATGATGAGAGGCAGCCAAATCGAAATTGGCAACTGGCCATCTAAAAAGATAACTTCACTGGTAATGATGTTTTTAGACTCTGCATGTACTGATCCTCCACCTCAAAATAAGAAACAGCACAGAACACAGAATCATTCCAAATCACAGACCGCTTTCTCACAGCTCTAAAAAGTCAGACATGGCCTATATCATCACTTTTTATGTGCTTAAAACACTAGCGTAAGTTGTTAAGATGTTTTTTAACTGCTTGATTAGGTGACTAAGGATTCAATAGTATTTGGCTGCATGACCAGGGTGGCTGTATGACCAGGGTGCTCATTACTAGGATTTTATCAAAATTTTCATTAACTTGTGCTAAGCACTGGTTATAATAACTTTGTGTGTCATTTTAGATATTGGCGGTACTTGCCGACTGCCATTATACCAAGCACATGTCTTTCAAAGGGAAATGTAAGACTTAAAGTGCACATCATCATTGGGAAAATGAAAACGTGCCACCATGATTTAGATGTAAATCATACCATGAGATATGTACATAGGTAGGGATGGGTACCGGTGTCCGGTGCCATGATGGCACCGGTTCTGACATAAACGGTAGTAACCAGACCGAAAAGCAGCGCACATTTCGGTGCTTTATTTCGGTGCTTTTTTTTCCTGAGCTGTGATACACTTCTAGCCAATCATTTTACGTTTCCGAGGATAGTAGGCGGGGCCAGGTACGTACGTTCTGTTAGAGCAGAGCTACAGATTAAAAATGTCCAAGGCGAAGCGGTCAAAAGTCTGGCTGTACTTCACAGCAAAATATGCAAACTCAGCAGCCTGCAACAAGTGCTTTAAGCTGATACTGTGATACTGTCAAAGGAGGTAACACCAAGAATCCGATTAAACAGCTGGCGACGCATAGCGTTTTTTTTAAAAGCCGAGAAATGCGCCGTATTTGATAGCTTGCTGCGAGACCTCACACCGTGCACGTCGGGTGGGTTGCCAGTTATCGGACCCGGAGCAACATCCCCCAAAAACCCGAAGAATAGAGTCCTGGCCCCTAGCCCTGCCAGTGTAGCAGAAATGATGACGGATGATGATGCAGCAGCAGCCGTTCTTCTCTGCGTGAGTAGCTTCATGTTGTTCGTGTGTAATTTACGTTGAGTAGGCTAACCACGTTATTACATTAATGCATGTAAGGTGAACTAGCAAACATCATCATAGCTACATGCGGCTGTCTTCTTGTTTGATGGCAGATACTCCCTTCACCCTGGCCAAAAAGGCTAAAATGACCAAAGAAAAAGTGGAAAACAGTTAAACATGAGAGGTTTTGGAAAAGTTTGTGTTTTTTCCATTGTTTAAGCACTGCTTCCAGCCAAGAGTGATCCATATATGCCCCATAGCTGCAGAAAAGGCTAACATTGTTATCTTTTTACAAAAAACCAGCTGAACATGAGAGGTTTTTGGACCAAAGTTTGTGTTCTCCATTCTTTAAGCACCGGTTTGAGCACCGTTTAAGCACCGGCACCGTTTCAAAAGTACCGATTTGGCACCGGTATCGGATAAAACCTAAACGATACCCATCCCTATACATAGGTAATGCAATGCATTTACTGTTGAAGGGATTTTTCTTCTTTTCCATATGTGCAGCTATGTTATAAGAAATTACAAGAGAATTTTCACAGGTTGGGGTGGTTGGTGGACTAAAAGGATGTGATATGCACCTTAAAGTTTTTTTCATCCTTCTTAGTATTCAGAGTTAACCGTTTTTACAGCAAGAATGCTGATAATGATGTCACATTTTCAACATTCAATCCATGTCTCTCTTTTTTTACATAAACAACAGAAACCACAACAATGGTTTATCATGTGACATCAACCAGTCATGGGTACAGACAAAGATTTATGAATAGTCAGCCAAATATAACGCAAAAAGTTTACCATAAAAACTCCCACCTAGTTGTATCGCAGTGTCTCTGCAATTTGTCAGCACAAAGAAAAGTGCATAACACTTCTGGATCATCCTACACATTTTTGTGTAAACTGGGTATAAATTATTTTTTCTCTTTTCAGAACTTGCTGAAATTCCTCAAATGAGCTGTCAGATGATGACTTCAGATGATTTAGCAAGCATGTTGTGTGAAGGATTCTGTGACCTTTGGTCTTCATCTGGCTGTATTGTTGTCGTTCATCCTCTCCAGCAAAATTTCTGCAGAGCAGCTCAGGAATATATTCACACACAGAGTAAGCGCAGCCTGAAGATTTGCATCGCAGGGTAGTACTTATAATAGCACACTGCATGTGAGTGATGTTGTTGCATGGCTAGGCAGCATATTAATAGTGTACTGTAAGTTATGGAGAGAATTAAGCATTTCTGCCAGATTCCAAAATTCTTTCCATCTACTTGCAAGAGTTTGACATTTATAATAGCAATCACAGCAGCAAGAAGACTTAGTACTCCTCCTTCATGCTGCCTCTTAGCTTTAGCCCATCTACTGTGGATATATTTTCACTTCACTGTGTTTAAATCCACAGGGAACTCCCGTTAGGTTCACACTACCTTCCCAAATCCTTATGCTGATTGCATGGTGCCAGTCATTAACAGCAGGGTATTTATTGGCCCAGTTAGTGGTACCTATTCTGTGGTGCCTGCTGCTTCATCGCTGCCAACATTCCACCACCACCTGCTTTTCAAAGTGTTCTTGAACGTGTTTGACCAGAGAGTAAGGGCTGACTCTGTAATGCACTCGAAATCCAGCACGATTCATAAATGGGAAAAATGACAGTATTGATTACTGTAATTCCCTCCTATTTGGTCTCCCTAAAAGGTCCCTTCATAAACTCCAACTTCTTCAAAATTCTGCAGCTTGGGTCATAACTTCCGTCGAGAGCTCATATTACCTCAGTTCTTCAGCAGCTTCACTGGTTGCCCATAGAAGCCAGGATAAATTTTAAAATCTTACTTCTTACATACAAGTGTATCCATAAATCTGCTCCTTCATATTTGTGTGACCTGCTCCATATCACCACTGTTTCCCGCACTCTCAGATCATCATCTGCTATTCATCTTACTGTTCTGTCCTCACACCTTAGTACTATGGAGAACAGAGCCTTCAGTCGCTCTGCTCCCCGGCTCTGGAACTCTCTTCCTCCTGCGCTAAGAAATATTGACTCCCTCTCGGTATTTAAGTCACAGCTCAAAACACATCTGTTTAAACTGGCTTATTCGCTTTAATGCTGATTTTATCTGTTGTCAAGCTCTGTTTTGTAATTTTAACTTATTTTATGTATTTTATGACTACTGTTCCTTTTATTAATTGTGTTTTTTGTAAGGTGACCTTGGGTTTCTGAAAGGCGCCCTCAAATAAAATGTATTATTATTATTATTATTATTATTATTATTATTATTATTATTATTATTATTATTATAAATGAAAATGGATGAATATGCATTTTCTGCTAAGGGCAGAAAATGCATATTCAAAATGCATACACATACATATTCATCCATATGTATGTATACATATGTATCTCATATGTATTTGTGTGATTTATATATATATCAAAAAAAAAAAAACACCCAGCACGCCCCTGCGGGCGGTTTATCCTTCAAGCTCGGGTCCTCTACCAGAGGCCTGGGAGCTTGAGGGTCCTGCGCAGTATCTTAGCTGTTCCCAGGACTGCGCTCTTCTGGACAGAGATCTCCGATGTTATTCCCGGGATCTGCTGGAGCCACTCGCCTAGCTTGGGAGTCACCGCACCTAGTGCTCCGATTACCACGGGGACCACCGTTACCTTCACCCTCCACATCCTCTCGAGCTCTTCTCTGAGCCCTTGGTATTTCTCCAGCTTCTCGTGTTCCTTCTTCCTGATATTGCTGTCATTCGGAACCGCTACATCGATCACTACGGCCGTCTTCTTCTGTTTGTCTACCACCACTATGTCCGGTTGGTTAGCCACCACCATTTTGTCCGTCTGTATCTGGAAGTCCCACAGGATCTTAGCTCGGTCATTCTCCACCACCCTTGGGGGCATCTCCCATTTTGACCTCGGGACTTCCAGGTTATACTCGGCACAGATGTTCCTGTACACTATGCCGGCCACTTGGTTGATGGCGTTCCATGTATGCCTTGCCTGCTAGCATCTTGCACCCTGCTGTTATGTGCTGGATTGTCTCTGGGGCATCTTTACACAGCCTGCACCTGGGGTCTTGCCTGGTGTGATAGACCCCAGCCTCTATGGATCTTGTACTCAGAGCTTGTTCTTGTGCTGCCATGATTAGTGCCTCTGTGCTGTCTTTCAGTCCAGCTTTGTCCAGCCACTGGTAGGATTTCTGGATATCAGCCACCTCCTCTATCTGCCGGTGGTACATACCGTGCAGGGGCCTGTCCTTCCATGATGGTTCCTCGTCTCCCTCCTCTTTCTTGGGTTTCTGCTGCCTGAGGTATTCACTGAGCACTCGGTCAGTTGGGGCCATCTTCCCAATGTATTCTTGGATGTTCCTTGTCTCATCCTGGACTGTGGTGCTGACACTCACCAGTCCCCGGCCCCCTTCCTTCCGCTTAGCGTACAGCCTCAGGGTGCTGGACTTGGGGTGAAACCCTCCATGCATGGTAAGGAGCTTTCTTGTCTTTATGTCAGTGGCTTCTATCTCCTCCTTTGGCCAGCCTATTACCCCAGCAGGGTACCTGATCACGGGCAGGGCGTACGTGTTGATGGCCCGGATCTTGTTCTTACCATTCAGCTGACTCCTCAGGACTTGCCTGACCCTCTGCAGGTACTTGGTGGTTGCAGCCTTTCTAGCGGCCTCTTCATGGTTCCCATTTGCCTGCGGGATCCCCAGGTACTTGTAACTGTCCTCTATGTCTGCAATGTTGCCTTCTGGTAGTTCAATCCCCTCAGTTCTGACTACCTTCCCTCTCTTTGTTACCATCCGACTACACTTCTCCAGTCCGAACGACATTCCAATGTCATTGCTGTATAGCCTGGTAGTGTGGATCAGTGAATCGATGTCTCGTTCACTCTTGGCATACAGCTTGATGTCATCCATGTACAGGAGGTGGCTGACAACTGCTCCGTTCCGTAGTCGGTATCCGTAGCCAGTCTTGTTAATGATCTCACTGAGGGGGTTCAGGCCTATGCAGAACAGCAGTGGGGACAGAGCATCTCCTTGGTAGATCCCGCACTTGATGGTGACTTGTGCTATGGGCTTGGAGTTGGCCTCTAGTGTTGTACGCCACATCCCCATTGAGTTCCTGATGAAGGCTCTTAGGGTCCCATTGATCTTGTACAATTCTAGGCATTCCAGTATCCAGCTGTGGGGCATTGAGTCATAGGCCTTCTTGTAATCAATCCAGGCAGTGCACAGGTTGGTCAGTCTGGTCTTGCAGTCTCGGCTGACTGTTCTGTCTACCAGTAGCTTGGTGTTTTGCGCCTCTGGTATTCTTGCCAATTCCTTTCTGTGTCCCGACTCATGTATTGACCCATGTGCCTGTTCATCTTAGCCGATATGATGCCTGACAGGAGCTTCCATGTAGTACTGAGGCAGGTTATTGGTCGGTAGTTGGAGGGGACCGGTCCCTTCTTGGGGTCCTTGGGGATCAGGACCGTCCGACCTTCGGTTAGCCATTCCGGGTGTCTCTCGTTAACTAGCAGCTGGTTCATTTGTGCTGCCAGACGCTCGTGGAGTGCAGTCAGCTTCTTTAGCCAGTAGGCGTGAACCATGTCGGGCCCTGGTGCTGTCCAACTCTTCATACTGGAGACCCTTTCTTGGATATCTGCCACTGTGATGGTTACTGGACCCTGTTCAGGGAGGTCGCTGTGGTCTGCCCTCAGATCCACTAGCCACTGAGCATTGCCGTTATGGGTTGCGTCCTTCTCCCATATGCTCTTCCAGTATTGCTCCGTCTCCAGCCTTGGTGGTGCTGTTCTCTTATTATTGTTCCCTTGCCACTGAGAGTACACCTTTGCTGGTTCTGTGGAGAACAGCTGGTTTATTCTCCTGCCTTCTATCTCTCTGGTGTACCTCCTCAAGCGGCTGGCAAGGCTGTGAGTCTTTGCTTGGCAGTTTCCAAGGCCTCAGGTATGGACAGCTTGCTGTATTTCTTATGCACCTTCTTTGTCGCACCTTTCTGCAACTCCGTTAGTTGGCTAACCTCCCTCCGTGCTACTTTGATCTTGCCCTCTAGCCTCCTTCTCCATGGGAGGGTACTGCCCCTTGTGGCTGTTCAACTTGTAGCCAAGCATCTCACTGATCACTGCTGCCGTATTGTAGATCAGCTTGTTAGTGTCGGTAATCGTGGTTGTAGGTATTGCCCGTAGTGCTGCATTAACATCATCTAGCAGACCTTCTGAGGGTACTTCACGTAATCTTGGTAACCGGCTACGGGGGATCCAGGTTTCAAGCTTGGCCATGATCCTATTTTTCAGGTCAGTTCCTCTCGCACTCAACGATCCTTCTCCTATCGCACTTGGGGCTATGTACCCAATCTCGGGTGGGGGTGATGATATCTCCCCCCTGACCTGGCGTCCTGACTCCTCCTTGCCATAGCATTTGTGTTGTACCTCGTCAATCTCTAGCTGTGAGAGCAGTCCCTTCTTTCGAATGTTGGAACACTGAGCTACTAGTTGTTTCGCCGTCATTGTGGATGTTGGGTATCGAAGAATCCATAGGTCCGTCATCCTATTCATGTAGCCCCTTCCGCCGGGGTTACTTGCGTAGTAGCATTCCAACAACGCCCTGTTTTCATCTCTTGCCCACCGATGCCTTCTTGTTCCAGTAGCCCACTTTTCGTCAGGGTGCCCTGGTTCCTCAACACCTGACGCGGACCTTGTTGATCCGGGCGACGTCCGAGCCGGCATGCCTTCATATTTATCTGTCTCGCTCATGTCTGCGGTAGGCTCGCTTAGCATAGGGGGTCTAGCCTTAGGACCCTTACTGGATACAGACGCCCCAGGCAGGAATCGAACTTGCGATCCTCTGCTCCAAAGGCGTGTAGTCTAACCACTACGCTATCCAGCTGCTATATATATATATATATATATATATATATAATATATATATATATATACACATTAGTGCTGTCAAAATGAACGCAGATTAAGCCATCATCACTGTTGGCTTAATCATCACCCAACACGATACAAAACATTTTATTAATGCATCTGGAGTGCAGAATGACTCAAAATCCCTGAACTGTTTCTGTCAATGCATTTCGGGCTGTTTGTCCAAGTAGAGTTACCTTTGCACATGCGCAAATGAGCAGCTGAACCAATCAACTCAATTTGGAAGACGATAAACGCATATGGGCCTTCTCGATGGGAAGTTTGAGTATAAAAAAAAATAACAAGACAGAACAGTCGACCGACATAAATTATTATGTACATTGTGCAAGAAGGAATTTTCTTTTCACCAAAGCACTTCCAGCTTAAAATATCACATTGACGCAACGTATACGTTAGCCAGGGATGCTGCTAGCACTTTGGCTAATGCGTCACCCAGCTTGTGACAAACCACTCACGGACTCAGTAAGTCTACCTCGGATATATTGACAGACACAATTGCCAAGTGGATTGCAACAAACTGCAGACCTGTTAATATTGTTGAGAACACGCACTTTACATAGCTTTGGTTCCTCATTTCAAGGACTTGAAGTGCCTCCGCAAGAGTGACAGAGAGAGAGTGGATAAATGTTTACAGAGCTTTTTGTCGGTCTGCAAAATGAAATGCGATTAATATAGATTAAAAATGAATGATATTTAATCGTGATTAATCAAAATTAATCCACAGTAACCCTGTCATGAATCTGATTAAATGTTTTAATTGTTTGACAGAACTAATATATATTATCTATTAGTGCATACTTACCTATTAGTATATAGGTTTTTTTTCAAAGTTGCATTTCACAGGAGAGAACCTGTCCTAAAAGATCAAAGAAAACTATTCAAATTCTCTTTGAATTTAAGCATACATTCTTTGTTTATTCTCCATTTATTTCATTATATTGCATAAATATCTGTTACAAGCTAAAATATAAAGTTGAAAAAGTGTAATTGCAGCCAGGCTATCGATCAAGTAATTGAGGAGATTGTGCCATCACAAAGAAATAAAAAAAAAGCTAGCAATAGCTCCATGTTGACCAGCTACCAATACCGTGATGCTCTTAATGGTCTTGCTATAACATGAATGCTATAAATTGACCATATGCCTACATTTAAAATCCTTTTACCTTTCATACTTGACTATAAATTCCCCACACACGTTCTAAATAAATAAATGCCAATAATGTGATAGCAATAAATAAATTTCACTTAATGTCAAAACTTACACATCCTAGACTTTTAGACAATAAAACAATGGATTTTACATACAGGCAATTCAACTCATCAACTTAACCAATACCTGGTGGTGTTCAGGAAAACATGTGGCACTTAACAACTATGTATTAGTATTTAATGATTCTTCAGATAATTTGAACTGCCTGCATCCACCAACCAAAAGCTTTTGTTGGCAAATTTCAGTAACAAACCTAATGTCCAGCTCTTGCTATGCAAAAACAACATGTGTTATTATGTTCACCACAGCGGCTGGTGAACAAAATATAACAATTCAGCAGCTACAGACAGATTCTCTAACAATAAACACACAGCTGAAATAGAATGCACAGCACCCCGGTACTGTTGTGCTAAAATTCCTTATTACGTTCATCAATGAATATTGCTTAGATTTCATCAATACCAATGCCATTCTCAGTTCTTTATCAATTTCTTTACTTATGCTTGATCATCCTTTGTGTGTGTGGGGAAAAAAGAATCAGTGCAAGACCTTTATTCTCTCTGAATCTGACCATCTGAGTTTCCATGTTGTCTAAAAGCTGCTCTCTGTTGTGTCAATTTGATATCACTGTTTTGCAAAACATAGCTATCATAGAAATATGCCTACAATGATAGAATTGCTGTGCTTGTACTGTTTTTCCGTTTTCATTGTAAGTCTGTTCAGTACTTTGCTTCATGTGAAGGTTCAAATGTAATCCAAATTAGTAAATTAAAATAACCACTTTGGGCCTCGTACATTTTTATTTAGCTCCAAACTTTGGCTCTCGGAGGAGGCGGACGCACTTTTCTCCTCTCCCTTATCTTTCCTGCTAGTTCTTATGTCCTTGTCTAGTCTCGTGTCTTTTTTGTATTACTTTCCCTGGAACACTCTCTCACAGTCTGTGTCTAAAACCTAAAAGAGAATTATGGATTTGATCAACTGGTCTCTGAATGCTATTGACACCCTTTAACGAGAAGTCTGGGCTCGGGAGAACCCGAGTGCCCTGGAGGGACTTTCCCTGCCGGATACACGATGGACGGGTGGCAGAGGATCGTGTGCCTGGCGGGACTGTCGATCGAGGACGCTGAAGATATCTACCTATTCGGAACCATGATAACAGGGTTCTTGCTGATCGGAGCTGGCTTGGCCCTGGCTTATCGGAGAATTAAGAAAGCGGAACCGGCTGTTCAAACCCCCACAAGGCTGCCCGCTGGGATTGGAACGACAGGTGCGACTTCTCAGAAAGGGCTCACTGAAGGCAGCATGGTTAAGAGCTTGGAGGCGCTTACGACTGCAGTGAATGCTCAGAATAACACCTTTGAGCGTATGTATGTTGGATTACATCAGGAAAGAATCAACTCAGAACAACATCTCTGGGCGGAGCTGGATTACACCTCGGATCAGTTGGCTGCGGTCGTGAGGTCTCAGAATCTGCTATGTGAGCAAAAAGAGTGACAAGACCACAGAATCGACGGCTAATAACATCACGGAGAAGCTCGCAGCTATTAACGGGAGACTGAGAGACCAGTGTCGGAGTGTTAAAAAACAGCTTGAAATTCTCAATTACCATCATAACCCGGCTACCCCTTCGGCGCCAGCTCAAGGCTGGAGCCGAACAACAACTCCCTGATAACGACTGTGTTGAGTCTGTTCCTTCCCATTCCCTACAAGGCCACCTGGGTTGGCTGGAAGACTGTTTACTTAGCCTGGCAGGGCGAAGGACACTGTCTCAGCTGAACTATGGACACGCACACACATACATATACTGATACTGATAAGCACTCACTGACGCATCACCCTCCCTACCCCGGATCCAACGCCACCTCCAACGCTTACCTCCCCCATGATGTGGACATCGGGTCAGCTGGAGGCGCAGTCGAAAGATTGCAGCGGTCCCAGATCAGATGTACACACTGGAACTCTTTCCCATGTTGCTTGTCTGTGTTTATTGTGTTATGGTGTGTTGATACCTGTGCATTCCTGTATTATCCTTTTGTGTTGCACATTTCAATGTTTTTTTTCCTCGCTACCTGGCCTGACCTGTCTCCCCAATGTGATGTTTGTATTGTATGTACGGTCGGCAAGGTCTGTCATCTCGGTTGTGGGCAAAAGACCTGCAACTGACAAATAAAGGCTATCTCATCTCTCATCTCATCAAAGACTTGCAATTTTAATGTAATTTAATTTCATTTAATAATAAATATATGAAATCATTTTTAATCAATCAATCAAACAAAAATCATCATCTTGGACAGTTTAGTAACTTTACACTAGATTTATGTTGGTCAATGACACTTTTATTACCACTGTAGCTATTAGTCCTGTTTTACAATGTCTTTTAAAGTAAGTTTAGTTACTCCTAATATGATGCATTCTGAATGCAATGGTTGCGATACAAAAGACTCAAATGAAATGGGAACTCAAGTTACTATAAAAAATGTCTTAATGCATTAATAATGTAAATAAAATAATTAATAATTTGCACATATTTAAAGCTAAAGAACTGAAAAACATATGAATTTGTCTTTGAGGAGACGTTTATTAGGATGCATGGATGTTATCTTACAAAAGTGTATAACATGCACGTTCATGTAACGAGTGCTGTGTACTAAAATATGAAGCACGGGTACAGAACTAGGATCTCTTTTACGTGTATGTGAATAAAGATTTCACCCAGTAGCTGAATGCACAAGTATTGTACACTGAAAGAAAACGTTTTTTCTTTATTTGTTTGCTTGCTTTTTTTTTCTCCAGGATTGTAAAGAAAGAGTACAAAAGCATGACAATCTGCCAACATTTAGGTCGCCTAACCCTGCTTCAATCAGCCTGAAACGATACAGGCATGACATGGTGATTCAGTGGCATCGAACATATTTCAGTGTTACTTTAAGAGGTCTTTCTGAACACATTTTGCAGGGGAGGACTTTAAAAAAAACAAGTTAACCCCGAGGAGTCGTGATGTGTGCTGAATCTGCTTGCCAACTTCCCTGCCTTTCTATATTAATATCATCCTGGAGAAATCAAGGAGCTGAGCGCCTCACTTTCCATGTTAAATTTCTCTCAGCTATTTTGAGAGTCTGTAGCTAGTCTCTGTGTGTGTGTGTGTGAGAGAGAGCGAGAGCAAAACAGAAGCCTGATGTGTCCTATTTCTCTTCAAAACTAAAAAAAAAAAAAGTTTGGTGTTTATTAACATTTGTATCGCACCAAACGAGGAAACAGGTCTATCCCTTCAGCATGAGATTACTCTTTCTGCATTAACATGAATTCATTTCCAATGAGAAGACTTCAATATGATTGTTTCTCAGGCTGAATAATTCCTCTGAATGACACTGAGATTAAATATCTTGGGTGTCTTTGACATTAAAAAGTGGCCTGCCAGTGTTAATTTGAGGAGATATGCTCTGCCCGTCTCTGTGTGGTATTCCAGACACTTTCCAGTAATACATTTTTGAAAAGGCGCAGCTATATGGGCGCTTGAATTATTCATAATTCCTACTGCATGAGGGAAATTTCTTATTGATGTAGATAGGTATCCTTGGATCACATGGTAAGAAAGTTGGGTTTTTTTTAAGTTTTCGGTGTGGTGATAGAATTAATGTGCGTTCACCAATTGCAGTCACAGGGTAATTAGTGTCAGTTCCCTTTCCCAGCTGTGTTTTATGTCCAAATATAGTATTGACAATAAAATGGTTAAATACTCAGGAAAACATCCCATTCCAATACATCCCTTTCACACCTTAAAGAATGTGAAACAAGCGATCTGATAAACAACCATGTTTATCACCACTGAAGCTAACTTGATATCCGTTGTTATCACACATATGATGACTGAACTGAATGTACTGTATATTACATGGTGTATATTTTGCAGGATGTGAAATTTAGTAGCCTGGTAAATATGTAGATAACATCAAAGTTCATAATAGGAGTTTACAGTGTCTTTACAGAGGAATCAGAGTATTCATTGTTTTACACCATTTGCTGTGTTGCAGATATAAATCATCCAATATACTAACACAAAGTGAAAATGTGTTTTTTGTTTATTTGTTTTTAAGAAAACTCACGACAAACAATAGACTGGCAGCCTGTCCAGAGTGTACCTACGATTCTTACAAACGTCTTTGGTCAGAGCAAAGGACACAAACTAATTGCTTGTCTTTGGATCTGTGCAGTTTTACTCATTGCAGATGTAACCTGTGGAAGACTCTAAAGAAATACCTTCAAGTTTCTGTTGCATCTTTTTGATTTGTTTCTTTCAATCAACTCATCTTTCATCTTAACCTTTTCAGCTGCTCTGCCTTGAGTCTTTTGGGAAGCTCAGACATACCTGAAAACATCTAATTCAAAATCCTTGTGACATTTGCAAGAATGCTAAACCACCGGGGAAAAGAGTTTTGGGGTTTTTTTTACAGTATGACATGTGGCTCAAAGATGATGTTAGTAAATGAAACATTGTCTAATATTGCTGCTTGTGTAACATTACTCTCTTTTAATTAACCCAGGATTTTCTTTTATTGACCCATTTCCCATTAGCCCCTGACCTTCATAACATAATTTAGATGGTTGTTTTATTCAAATTGGTATACTTTGTGCTTTTATTAGAGGGGGGAATAGAACCTAAATGCAACATAGCTTCATCTAGTTATCAGAATATACCACCATTCTTTTCTTTCTTTCTTTGTATGGATGCTTTCCTGTCTCCATTTGTTAGATGCTGACTGTGATGAGTTAGTGAACCAGCTGAAAGGTCCTCAAACAGGATGCAACTTAATGACTTCAACCATCTATGATAAATGTAAAGATAATTCTAACCATCTCTAAACTAACAATTCAAATAAAATATAATTTACAGGTTAATAATACAGCACAAAAAGCTTTATTTCGTATACAATGAATTCTCTAATTTAAAAGCATTTCAGGACATTTAAGAGGTCTCTGAGGTGCTGCTTCCAGCAAAGAGGACAGCACCTCACTTGTCACTCAGTATGCATGTTGAGTATAATTCCACAGAAAATAATCTACTGTCCCTTAATAGATCGACATTACTGGGAGCAATGCTGCCTTTTCTGTTTTCTTTTAACTGTGGAGAAAAGGATCAGTTTGATACTGAAGAACTCGTAAGAAGACACTGGCAGCCACCCTGTGACCAGACCACAGAAAGTCAGTGAGACTTAGTGACTTTAAATGAACGATTGGTCATGTGAAGTAAGCAGCTCCCGTGTCAAACAGTTCTCAATTGAAGTGACCACCAGTCAGAGCGACTAATTGATATATGATGGTCACCAAGACAATGTGTGACAAACAAATCACTTTCAATATAAATGCAATTAATCTGTAACTTTTAAAACCGGAACTGTATACCCACCCACACACTGGCACTTTTAAGGTATACTGTATATAATATGTTGGAGCTATGTTTTGAGAGAAAAATAATTTAATGCCGCTTGACTAGATATGAGCAGTCATCCCTGTTATTATGTCTATATATGTGTCATGTTTTCTTTGCTTCACCCTCAGCACAGGCTTTATGTATCCCTACTTCTTTTTCTGTTTTGTGACACTGTGGCTCTTAACATACCCTGTCAGAAGACCCAAGTTTGCCTTATCACAAAATGAAATAATTCAGCCAGCAGACAAAAGCAAAACAGAGAGATGCATTTTTTTTCTTATTTTGTAATAGGGACAATTTCACCTAAATTAGATCAAGTATTGTTAGAGACAGCAGTGAAGCTTTCTGCCCCCCTTGCCAACCTCCACCAGCACCAACTCCCACCCTGTACTTAGTGAATAGAGGCCGCACCTTTGAATTATAATTCAAATTGACTCTTGTTAAATTGAAAGGGAGAGCGCATAAGTAGCGAGCATACAAATGCAGGTTATTCATTTTTCTTACAAAATTTTCTTGCCCAGGAGGCATTCCCAACAGAAAATTGGCAGAATGTAGAGAAATGAGTATGTTTGTGGCTTTTCCTGTCTAGCTGGGATGAAATAATTGAATCGGTACGTGCTTATATTCAAATATTGGCGGTGCTCGTTATCGTTCGCATACTGCACATAGACATGTGCACACATGTGGACAGAAGGACCAATTACTGTTCAGTTCTGGTGCATTGGTGAGGGCTGCTGCTTCCTGCAGCCACCAAACAATACCAAAACAATATAATACACAGAAAACACTGACAAAAACAATGGCCATCTAATAGGAAACCCTTAGGTTACTCCCAGCTGGACACGGTTCTTTCCACAATAGACTCTTTAAAGCAAACAAACAGGTTTCGAGTGAACTTAGCAGACCGTTTGCTTTTTAGAGTGAAGGCAAAACAACATTTGATAAAAATGCAGTACATATATAAACTAAATACATTATCACCCAATCCAGGACCTACACAGTTTTTTTATCCACTCATGCACAATGCCAAACAGAAAAAGTACATAGAGTCCAAAACAAAGCTTAAAAGAGAATAGATAATGTGCTTGCATTAAACTGTGTGGAGAAGAAAATTACCTTTTGTCAGTTAACATTTCAGTTAACACTTTCCTAATTACTTTTTGGTCTCAACTGCAATTGGATTAACCAATAATCTCATAGCCATAGTTTCCTAAACGACCTTTTTTCCTGAGGAAAATGTCAAGATAACTAAAAAAAAACCTACACACACGAGTTTGGAAGTGAGCCAATCAGAACTAATCTCCTTGTGCTGTACGGTTAGATGCAAACATTTGATCTACCCTGGGAAATCAAACAACCAGCAACCATGCTCCACGTTTCTCATGAAAACACAACAAAATGTCAGCACTTGGGAGGAAGAGAAGACTAGATATATGGGCACATATTGCATTTGATGTCAAGGAAAATGAATAAAGTGTGTGGAGCAACTGTCACTGCTAAAAACATAACAAACCTTTACACTTTATATTTTTGTCAACTTCAGATTTATTCGTCTATAATCATATGATATGTAGACTAAAGTAATTTAGATGCATAAATTATGACTTAAACTAAACTAGCCTAAAATGTGACTGGGAACACATAGTTCATAGTCACATTGACTAAAACCATCAAAATTTGCTGCCAAAATTCATTGACAATTAATAATTGATAAATTGATGTCATTCTAAATACAGTTTTATTTTCATTTTGTAAATTCTAGTCATTATTAACACAAATGACAAAGTAAGTCGCTACCCTGTGAGCAAACAGTCAGCAAAAGTTTCCCAGTCAGTCCCTGGTCACATCTGGTTTGAAAACGCCATGATGGTGATGACAAGAACACCCTCAGCTCAAAGCTTCACAATGGGATCTTACTAACCAACATCCTGTTAACAGGACACCACAGTACATACATCTTGTATAGACGGTATTTGAAAATTACATTCATCAGGTGACCTAAAAGACATCTGCCATCTTGTTAAAGAAGTAGTCTATGCATTGCTAGCACTTTGGCTGAGAGTCACTGGCATTATTAGCATATAACAGACAAAGTGGGTAAGATATGCTAACATGACATTTTCTCTCACAGCCTAATGCCTGTGTGTAAGATCCACTCTTATTTAAGTTCTGTTTTAGTCTCCACCAACTACGACAGAGACACAACTTTTTCACTGGAATCCATTTTTCTCACGACTGATGAAAACAAAGTTGATGAGACTGGATCGACTGATTAAGTCATGGACCACAAAAACAGAGTAAATCTCAGAGGAACTCGAGTTACATGAACTCTCTGTAGGTCGTAAGCTAAAATGCAATTGGTGTACTTTATATGGTATAATTTTATTAGGTGCCAATATAGAGTATTGATTCATTATTATTGATTATTATTTCTTTCTATGGTTACAGTACAATACCCTCTTCACTTTTAATCTTCCTTTCATTGGGCAGCCAGCACAGTCCAGATGAAATACTCATCATACTACTTAATAAAAATACTATATATATATTATATAATATTGGGTTACTGATTGCACTGGACTACTTTTGGCATTGCTATGGCATCAAGGAAATATACATGATCATATTTTCAGCAGCTGCTGTGTTAGACAATGTACCTTGCAGTGTCCTGGAATCCTTAAAAAGCCTACACTGTGGCAGTTTGCATGTGTCCATTACTTTGCCAGTTCCCAGTGTGCTAAACATTAGGCTTACTGCCCAACAACAGAATGTGCTAGAACTAACTGGTTCCTAACGCAACCTGGCCACCGTCTGCTCTTATCCATATGGGCAATTTGTCTTCTGCCCTCACAGTGAAGTGAAAACAAATGAGCACACGCATCATACACGCTCCGTCCCTTTCCCAAAACACCACTGCCCTCATACCAGCTCCTCTTCTCATTTCCTTTCTTCATGTTCTCACTGGTCTCTTTTTCTTTTAATTCCCTTCTATTGTCTCCCTCGTCTCCATCTTACTTCTTACGCTTGCTCCCATCTCTCTCATTGGTTTGCCCAGGTAACATTTCTACAAACACTGAGCCCTTCTGATGCCTCAATGTTCACTATAGGGAAATTCTTTCCTCTGATGTTTTCACAATCCTTTGCTAAGTAAGCCATTTGGCTTCTGCTATCGCCACTGGAAAATTTATTCCACCCAAAGATTTGTCCACGGATCATAGGAGGGGAGCATAAGACTGAACAAAGCAAATATAATGCTGCAAAGTCATGATTTCAGCAATATCTTACATGAAAGGGAAATGGGAGGGAAAGTTCATCTTTCTGCAGAGGAAATGAAATTCCTGTAGTTGGTGTCAGGAATTCTTAAGAAAATGTTGAAATGATAATGATATTTTTCTGCACCAGTTTGTGACATAAAGTTGTGACGATCCTGACTAAATGAGGTGAAATTGTTTTTGTAACGGTTGTTTTTGCTGGAGAATTTGCCGAAGCTGGAAATATTTATAACAGCCAGTTAAAACTGAGGCCACTAAAATCATGTCTTGATATATTTAACTGTTTACCAAATCAGGAGTCGTCCAGCTTAGAGGAAAAACACTGTCAACCAGTTGTATAACTCTGCTTAAATTACAACAGATGGGAACAAACATAACATCGATGTGAAAAAAAACAACAACTGGGCATTGTCTGGAGTCAGTTGCCAATGGTTACATCGATAACAAAGCCATATTACTAAACAAGACAGCACAGTTAAACTAATTATTATTAAGGTGATGTCGGACTCTACAATGAAACGTGTACAGTGAATTTCCTCAAATGTGTGCTAGTGAAGAAAATGAAAAAATGTTTCTGGCTTAAAGTCAGAAAAATGATGAGAGGCAGCCAAATCGAAATTGGCAACTGGCCATCTAAAAAGATAACTTCACTGGTAATGATGTTTTTAGACTCTGCATGTACTGATCCTCCACCTCAAAATAAGAAACAGCACAGAACACAGAATCATTCCAAATCACAGACCGCTTTCTCACAGCTCTAAAAAGTCAGACATGGCCTATATCATCACTTTTTATGTGCTTAAAACACTAGCGTAAGTTGTTAAGATGTTTTTTAACTGCTTGATTAGGTGACTAAGGATTCAATAGTATTTGGCTGCATGACCAGGGTGGCTGTATGACCAGGGTGCTCATTACTAGGATTTTATCAAAATTTTCATTAACTTGTGCTAAGCACTGGTTATAATAACTTTGTGTGTCATTTTAGATATTGGCGGTACTTGCCGACTGCCATTATACCAAGCACATGTCTTTCAAAGGGAAATGTAAGACTTAAAGTGCACATCATCATTGGGAAAATGAAAACGTGCCACCATGATTTAGATGTAAATCATACCATGAGATATGTACATAGGTAGGGATGGGTACCGGTGTCCGGTGCCATGATGGCACCGGTTCTGACATAAACGGTAGTAACCAGACCGAAAAGCAGCGCACATTTCGGTGCTTTATTTCGGTGCTTTTTTTTCCTGAGCTGTGATACACTTCTAGCCAATCATTTTACGTTTCCGAGGATAGTAGGCGGGGCCAGGTACGTACGTTCTGTTAGAGCAGAGCTACAGATTAAAAATGTCCAAGGCGAAGCGGTCAAAAGTCTGGCTGTACTTCACAGCAAAATATGCAAACTCAGCAGCCTGCAACAAGTGCTTTAAGCTGATACTGTGATACTGTCAAAGGAGGTAACACCAAGAATCCGATTAAACAGCTGGCGACGCATAGCGTTTTTTTTAAAAGCCGAGAAATGCGCCGTATTTGATAGCTTGCTGCGAGACCTCACACCGTGCACGTCGGGTGGGTTGCCAGTTATCGGACCCGGAGCAACATCCCCCAAAAACCCGAAGAATAGAGTCCTGGCCCCTAGCCCTGCCAGTGTAGCAGAAATGATGACGGATGATGATGCAGCAGCAGCCGTTCTTCTCTGCGTGAGTAGCTTCATGTTGTTCGTGTGTAATTTACGTTGAGTAGGCTAACCACGTTATTACATTAATGCATGTAAGGTGAACTAGCAAACATCATCATAGCTACATGCGGCTGTCTTCTTGTTTGATGGCAGATACTCCCTTCACCCTGGCCAAAAAGGCTAAAATGACCAAAGAAAAAGTGGAAAACAGTTAAACATGAGAGGTTTAAAGTTTGTGTTTTTTCCATTGTTTAAGCACTGCTTCCAGCCAAGAGTGATACCATATATGCCCCATAGCTGCAGAAAAGGCTAACATTGTTATCTTTTTACAAAAACCCAGCTGAACATGAGAGGTTTTTGGACAAAGTTTGTGTTCTCCATTCTTTAAGCACCGGTTTGAGCACCGTTTAAGCACCGGCACCGTTTCAAAAGTACCGATTTGGCACCGGTATCGGATAAAACCTAAACGATACCCATCCCTATACATAGGTAATGCAATGCATTACTGTTGAAGGGATTTTTCTTCTATTCCATATGTGCAGCTATGTTATAAGAAATTACAAGAGAATTTTCACAGGTTGGGGTGGTTGGTGGACTAAAAGGATGTGATATGCACCTTAGAGTTTTTTTCATCCTTCTTAGTATTCAGAGTTAACCGTTTTTACAGCAAGAATGCTGATAATGATGTCACATTTTCAACATTCAATCCATGTCTCTCTTTTTTTACATAAACAACAGAAACCACAACAATGGTTTATCATGTGACATCAACCAGTCATGGGTACAGACAAAGATTTATGAATAGTCAGCCAAATATAACGCAAAAAGTTTACCATAAAAACTCCCACCTAGTTGTATCGCAGTGTCTCTGCAATTTGTCAGCACAAAGAAAAGTGCATAACACTTCTGGATCATCCTACACATTTTTGTGTAAACTGGGTATAAATTATTTTTTCTCTTTTCAGAACTTGCTGAAATTCCTCAAATGAGCTGTCAGATGATGACTTCAGATGATTTAGCAAGCATGTTGTGTGAAGGATTCTGTGACCTTTGGTCTTCATCTGGCTGTATTGTTGTCGTTCATCCTCTCCAGCAAAATTTCTGCAGAGCAGCTCAGGAATATATTCACACACAGAGTAAGCGCAGCCTGAAGATTTGCATCGCAGGGTAGTACTTATAATAGCACACTGCATGTGAGTGATGTTGTTGCATGGCTAGGCAGCATATTAATAGTGTACTGTAAGTTATGGAGAGAATTAAGCATTTCTGCCAGATTCCAAAATTCTTTCCATCTACTTGCAAGAGTTTGACATTTATAATAGCAATCACAGCAGCAAGAAGACTTAGTACTCCTCCTTCATGCTGCCTCTTAGCTTTAGCCCATCTACTGTGGATATATTTTCACTTCACTGTGTTTAAATCCACAGGGAACTCCCGTTAGGTTCACACTACCTTCCCAAATCCTTATGCTGATTGCATGGTGCCAGTCATTAACAGCAGGGTATTTATTGGCCCAGTTAGTGGTACCTATTCTGTGGTGCCTGCTGCTTCATCGCTGCCAACATTCCACCACCACCTGCTTTTCAAAGTGTTCTTGAACGTGTTTGACCAGAGAGTAAGGGCTGACTCTGTAATGCACTCGAAATCCAGCACGATTTATAAATGGGAAAAATGACAGTATTGATTACTGTAATTCCCTCCTATTTGGTCTCCCTAAAAGGTCCCTTCATAAACTCCAACTTCTTCAAAATTCTGCAGCTCGGGTCATAACTTGCACTCCGTTAAGTGCTCATATTACCCCAGTTCTTCAGCAGCTTCACTGGTTGCCCATAGAAGCCAGGATAAATTTTAAAATCTTACTTCTTGCATACAAGTGTATCCATAAATCTGCTCCTTCATATTTGTGTGACCTGCTCCATATCACCACTGTTTCCCGCCCTCTCAGATCATCATCTGCTATTCATCTTACTGTTCCGTCATCACACCTTATCACTATGGGGAACAGAGCTTTCAGTCGCTCTGCTCCTCGGCTCTGGAACTCTCTTCCTCCTGCACTAAGAAATATTGACTCCCTCTCCGTATTTAAGACACAGCTCAAAACACATCTGTTTAAACTGGCTTATTCGCTTTAATGCTGATTTTATCTGTTGTCACGCTCTGTTTTGTAATTTTAACTTATTTTATGTATTTTATGACTACTGTTCCTTTTATTAATTGTGTTTTTTGTAAGGTGACCTTGGGTTTCTGAAAGGCGCCCTCAAATAAAATGTATTATTATTATTATTATTATTATTATTATTATTATTATTATTATTATTATTATTATATGAAAATATAATATGCATTTTCTGCTAAGGGCAGAAAATGCATATTCAAAATGCATACACATACATATTCATCCATATGTATGTATACATATGTATCTATATGTATGTGTGTGTGTATATATATATATATATAAAAAAAAAAACACCCAGCACGCCCTGCGGGCGGTTTATCCTTCAAGCTCGGGTCCTCTACCAGAGGCCTGGGAGCTTGAGGGTCCTGCGCAGTATCTTAGCTGTTCCCAGGACTGCGCTCTTCTGGACAGAGATCTCCGATGTTATTCCCGGGATCTGCTGGAGCCACTCGCCTAGCTTGGGAGTCACCGCACCTAGTGCTCCGATTACCACGGGGACCACCGTTACCTTCACCCTCCACATCCTCTCGAGCTCTTCTCTGAGCCCTTGGTATTTCTCCAGCTTCTCGTGTTCCTTCTTCCTGATATTGCTGTCATTCGGAACCGCTACATCGATCACTACGGCCGTCTTCTTCTGTTTGTCTACCACCACTATGTCCGGTTGGTTAGCCACCACCATTTTGTCCGTCTGTATCTGGAAGTCCCACAGGATCTTAGCTCGGTCATTCTCCACCACCCTTGGGGGCATCTCCCATTTTGACCTCGGGACTTCCAGGTTATACTCGGCACAGATGTTCCTGTACACTATGCCGGCCACTTGGTTGTGGCGTTCCATGTATGCCTTGCCTGCTAGCATCTTGCACCCTGCTGTTATGTGCTGGATTGTCTCTGGGGCATCTTTACACAGCCTGCACCTGGGGTCTTGCCTGGTGTGATAGACCCCAGCCTCTATGGATCTTGTACTCAGAGCTTGTTCTTGTGCTGCCATGATTAGTGCCTCTGTGCTGTCTTTCAGTCCAGCTTTGTCCAGCCACTGGTAGGATTTCTGGATATCAGCCACCTCCTCTATCTGCCGGTGGTACATACCGTGCAGGGGCCTGTCCTTCCATGATGGTTCCTCGTCTCCCTCCTCTTTCTTGGGTTTCTGCTGCCTGAGGTATTCACTGAGCACTAGGTCAGTTGGGGCCATCTTCCCAATGTATTCTTGGATGTTCCTTGTCTCATCCTGGACTGTGGTGCTGACACTCACCAGTCCCCGGCCCCCTTCCTTCCGCTTAGCGTACAGCCTCAGGGTGCTGGACTTGGGGTGAAACCCTCCATGCATGGTAAGGAGCTTTCTTGTCTTTATGTCAGTGGCTTCTATCTCCTCCTTTGGCCAGCCTATTACCCCAGCAGGGTACCTGATCACGGGCAGGGCGTACGTGTTGATGGCCCGGATCTTGTTCTTACCATTCAGCTGACTCCTCAGGACTTGCCTGACCCTCTGCAGGTACTTGGTGGTTGCAGCCTTTCTAGCGGCCTCTTCATGGTTCCCATTTGCCTGCGGGATCCCCAGGTACTTGTAACTGTCCTCTATGTCTGCAATGTTGCCTTCTGGTAGTTCAATCCCCTCAGTTCTGACTACCTTCCCTCTCTTTGTTACCATCCGACTACACTTCTCCAGTCCGAACGACATTCCAATGTCATTGCTGTATAGCCTGGTAGTGTGGATCAGTGAATCGATGTCTCGTTCACTCTTGGCATACAGCTTGATGTCATCCATGTACAGGAGGTGGCTGACAACTGCTCCGTTCCGTAGTCGGTATCCGTAGCCAGTCTTGTTAATGATCTCACTGAGGGGGTTCAGGCCTATGCAGAACAGCAGTGGGGACAGAGCATCTCCTTGGTAGATCCCGCACTTGATGGTGACTTGTGCTATGGGCTTGGAGTTGGCCTCTAGTGTTGTACGCCACATCCCCATTGAGTTCCTGATGAAGGCTCTTAGGGTCCCATTGATCTTGTACAATTCTAGGCATTCCAGTATCCAGCTGTGGGGCATTGAGTCATAGGCCTTCTTGTAATCAATCCAGGCAGTGCACAGGTTGGTCAGTCTGGTCTTGCAGTCTCGGCTGACTGTTCTGTCTACCAGTAGCTGGTGTTTTGCGCCTCTGGTATTCTTGCCAATTCCTTTCTGTGTCCCGCTCATGTATTGACCCATGTGCCTGTTCATCTTAGCCGATATGATGCCTGACAGGAGCTTCCATGTAGTACTGAGGCAGGTTATTGGTCGGTAGTTGGAGGGGACCGGTCCCTTCTTGGGGTCCTTGGGGATCAGGACCGTCCGACCTTCGGTTAGCCATTCCGGGTGTCTCTCGTTAACTAGCAGCTGGTTCATTTGTGCTGCCAGACGCTCGTGGAGTGCAGTCAGCTTCTTTAGCCAGTAGGCGTGAACCATGTCGGGCCCTGGTGCTGTCCAACTCTTCATACTGGAGACCCTTTCTTGGATATCTGCCACTGTGATGGTTACTGGACCCTGTTCAGGGAGGTCGCTGTGGTCTGCCCTCAGATCCACTAGCCACTGAGCATTGCCGTTATGGGTTGCGTCCTTCTCCCATATGCTCTTCCAGTATTGCTCCGTCTCCAGCCTTGGTGGTGCTGTTCTCTTATTATTGTTCCCTTGCCACTGAGAGTACACCTTTGCTGGTTCTGTGGAGAACAGCTGGTTTATTCTCCTGCCTTCTATCTCTCTGGTGTACCTCCTCAAGCGGCTGGCCAAGGCTGTGAGTCTTTGCTTGGCAGTTTCCAAGGCCTCAGGTATGGACAGCTTGCTGTATTTCTTATGCACCTTCTTTGTCGCACCTTTCTGCAACTCCGTTAGTTGGCTAACCTCCCTCCGTGCTACTTTGATCTTGCCCTCTAGCCTCCTTCTCCATGGAGGGTACTGCCCCTTGTGGCTGTTCAACTTGTAGCCAAGCATCTCACTGATCACTGCTGCCGTATTGTAGATCAGCTTGTTAGTGTCGGTAATCGTGGTTGTAGGTATTGCCCGTAGTGCTGCATTAACATCATCTAGCAGACCTTCTGAGGGTACTTCACGTAATCTTGGTAACCGGCTACGGGGGATCCAGGTTTCAAGCTTGGCCATGATCCTATTTTTCAGGTCAGTTCCTCTCGCACTCAACGATCCTTCTCCTATCGCACTTGGGGCTATGTACCCAATCTCGGGTGGGGGTGATGATATCTCCCCCCTGACCTGGCGTCCTGACTCCTCCTTGCCATAGCATTTGTGTTGTACCTCGTCAATCTCTAGCTGTGAGAGCAGTCCCTTCTTTCGAATGTTGGAACACTGAGCTACTAGTTGTTTCGCCGTCATTGTGGATGTTGGGTATCGAAGAATCCATAGGTCCGTCATCCTATTCATGTAGCCCCTTCCGCCGGGGTTACTTGCGTAGTAGCATTCCAACAACGCCCTGTTT
Source organism: Haplochromis burtoni (assembly GCF_018398535.1). Lineage (NCBI taxonomy): Eukaryota > Metazoa > Chordata > Actinopteri > Cichliformes > Cichlidae > Haplochromis > Haplochromis burtoni. The sequence continues at coordinate 208,039 of NW_024582546.1, forward strand.
TCATCTCTTGCCCACCGATGCCTTCTTGTTCCAGTAGCCCACTTTTCGTCAGGGTGCCCTGGTTCCTCAACACCTGACGCGGACCTTGTTGATCCGGGCGACGTCCGAGCCGGCATGCCTTCATATTTATCTGTCTCGCTCATGTCTGCGGTAGGCTCGCTTAGCATAGGGGGTCTAGCCTTAGGACCCTTACTGGATACAGACGCCCCAGGCAGGAATCGAACTTGCGATCCTCTGCTCCAAAGGCGTGTAGTCTAACCACTACGCTATCCAGCTGCTATATATATATATATATATATATATATATAATATATATATATATATACACATTAGTGCTGTCAAAATGAACGCAGATTAAGCCATCATCACTGTTGGCTTAATCATCACCAACACGATACAAAACATTTAACGCTATTAACGCATCTGGAGTGCAGAATGACTCAAAATCCCTGAAATGTTTCTGCCAACACATTTTGGGCAGTTTGTCCAAGTAGAGTTACCTTTGCACATACGTAGTGACGGGCAGCTGAACCAATCAACTCAATCTGGAAGATGATAAACGACATTGGCCCTCTTCGATGGGAAATTTGAGTATTAAAAAAATAACAAGACGGAACAGTCGACCGACATAAATTATTATGTACATTGTGCAAGAAGGAATTTTCTTTTCACCAAAGCACTTCCAGCTTAAAATATCACATTGACGCAACGTATACGTTAGCCAGGGATGCTGCTAGCACTTTGGCTAATGCGTCACCCAGCTTGTGACAAACCACTCACGGACTCAGTAAGTCTACCTCGGATATATTGACAGACACAATTGCCAAGTGGATTGCAACAAACTGCAGACCTGTTAATATTGTTGAGAACACGCACTTTACATAGCTTTGGTTCCTCATTTCAAGGACTTGAAGTGCCTCCGCAAGAGTGACAGAGAGAGAGTGGATAAATGTTTACAGAGCTTTTTGTCGGTCTGCAAAATGAAATGCGATTAATATAGATAAAAATGAATGATATTTAATCGTGATTAATCATAATTATTCCACAGTAACCCTGTCATGAATCTGATTAAAAATTAATTGTTTGACAGCACTAATATATATTATCTTAGTGATACTTACCTATTAGTATATAGGTTTTTTTTCAAAGTTGCATTTCACAGGAGAGAACCTGTCCTAAAAGATCAAAGAAAACTATTCAAATTCTCTTTGAATTTAAGCATACATTCTTTGTTTATTCTCCATTTATTTCATTATATTGCATAAATATCTGTTACAAGCTAAAATATAAAGTTGAAAAAGTGTAATTGCAGCCAGGCTATCGATCAAGTAATTGTGATTAATCGTGATTAATTACAGAAAATTGTGAGATTAATTAGTTAATTTTTTTTTAATCTATTGACAACACTAGTTTATGATAAGATATATTTGCATATGTAAAACTCAAAGGTTTCACAAGAAGGTGAAATATATTCACAAAATTCATAAATTCTTTAAAAATGTTTTGCGATGACATACTGCTCTGTTGCTACTGTTACTGTATGCTATGTTAGTACCGTGAAAACGACTCAGCCACACAGGCACCCTAAATAGGTTAGGTCATTTATTGCAACATAATGTGATAACATGGCCAGTGTAGCCAATAAATAACATCTTCC
>NW_024582546.1:209720-221957 GCF_018398535.1 Haplochromis burtoni
CTCTACATTACTTTCATTAATACGTTCCTCTTGTTTTCCTTTTCTGACATATCCCACTAAGCGCCACTTAGTGGTAGGCCATTCGCTTATTTTCCATCAGCTTAAAAAAGGATTATAATATCGTGATATAATAAATTAAACACAGTGACAGCTGTGTTTAATTTGAGTAGAAAAATATATAAAAATTCTGGAACCATCCTCTGAGCTGTGCATATCACAAGAAGATAGCAGCAGTGAAATGAGCTTTAAGAGAACAAATGTATTCTTGCAGCAGGAATCCAATTTGTGCCAACAGAAGGTATAAATGAAAACCTGTGTTCAGAATGGAAAATCGGGATACTTTTCATTAAAATTGGTTCAAAAAAAGAAGAAGAAGAAAGAGCGAGGGACAAAACATGCACTGTAATTTAAAATCCTTAAAGTTTTCGTGTGTTTAGAGGTTAAATTAAATTATGCTCGTAACCACAGAAAGCCAACATGGCTGTGAGCGAGTTGCTCATGAAACTCCTTTATTGGAGTGACACTTGGAGAGAAGCGTAGCATGTGCTGCTGTGGTTTTCTGAGTACGTTTTCCTGAGTGGGGGGTGGAGAGTGTTTTATTCAGAAAACCTAATCTTTTGATGATGAAATAAGAGGAAAATATTGCCCGGATTTCCATTCCATGAGTGTTGTATCAAAAGTAATCTTCTTTGATGGAACGATTCTTTTTGATGTTTTATTGTCTCTGCGAAGCTCCAAATTCTTTTTCTCTCCACTTCTCTCCGTTACTGTGACACACACACAGGTCTACTGCTGTGTGATTGTTCTCAGTCTCAGCAAACTCATTTTCACACTGAAAACTGTATCTATATATAATACAAATAGGAAATACAGTTTCCACATCTCTTGACCTGACTCAGGTCATGTCCACACTAATGACTTTGTTATTTTCAGCGTAATCATTTTGTTCTTTTAGTACAAGTGCTTTAATAAGATGGTTTCAGCAATAGCTACTCTTACAAATGTTGTACAGATATAAATGTCTCCTTTACAGTTTGCCTCCTTGTTGTTGTCTGTCCGTTTTCTCTTGTACCTTATTAGCCTTTGTTTGCAAGTGTGTACAGTCTGTATGCCTGATTATGTGTCCTTCCCTTTGGTGTGTATGCAGAGATGAGCATAATGGAAATCGCTTTGACAAGCATACTGTAGATTCTTGCAGTCTTGGTAATAGGTACATTTTAGTGTACAGTTATTTTTTTTCTATTCATCCACATTTTCAAAGTTTTTTGAAAAGTATTGATGCATGTTTTAGTCGTGACTTATAGGTCACCACTGGAATCCATTGTGATTGCAGCACCTGAAAAGAAAACGGACGTTGCAGCTTCTCAGAGCCACGTTTTAAACTTGCTGGTGGTGATTTCATTTTCCAAATTCAGAAGACCTCAAGTGTCATAGCTCTTTAAATTTTGCAGTTCTATGTGAACTTTTAGAGCTGAAGAACTTGGGCATTTCTTGGGCAAAGACTTCTTTTCGCTTGTTGTTTGTTATTTTACGGTTTTAAACCGGATAGAGGCCAAATGGAAAGGCACACTGATTCTCACCCACACATTCATATATCTCTCTTTTTGTGTTTCTCAGTCTGTCTTTCAAAAATATTTTGTTTGCTTCATATTTTCAGCAGTCAAACCTCACTTTAAGGCCAAATACTATAGCTTATACTGAAGGTTAATGTGAAATCTCATTTGAAGTGATTCAATTTTTTAAGGACAAGGTCTCTTTCTTTTCACCTGCCACTTTACCGACATTTTATTTCACGCAATTGCTGCCGGCTTCCTTTTTATAAAGGTAATGCATCACTCATTATGACTTTTCCCCTGAATACCAGAGGCTAATTCATTATACCAGTCCCGGGTGTAGCCCTAATTTGCGGATGAATTCTGTAGTGCACTGAAAAGCTAACGGAACTAAATTGCTTTTGCTGATAAGAGACAGTGTTTGATGATTTGTTTGAATGTTTTCATGTATATGTCTTTTCCACAAAGACTTATTCACTGCCAAAACCTGCACAGAAATCATAAACATCTAATATACAGTAAATATTTAACATAAAAAAATAAAAAGACATCCCTTCACACACAATTACAATATTTATCTGCTGGTAAATTCCAGACTTGTAGCCATAGATCATACCAGACGTTGTCAAGGCGACCAGACAAATGTACTCAGATTAGAAAAACATAAAAAATCAACTGTATAAAATATGAATTTTGACTTTTAGATATGGTTTAACATTTTTTATGTTGTGCATATAGGAAAATAGAGCGATATGTAAAACCTTGCACTGCAAAGTGATAAAATATAGCAAATAAATGTAAAAGATGTAGTAGTGCAGAAGTGAAATGGAGTTTAAATGTCGAAGAACTATCGACTTGATATATATAATGATACTCATAACTATACTATATATATCATTATAGTATATATCATATATACCACTATATATATATACATATACTATATATATATATATATATATATAATAACATATATATATATAATACTACCTATATTATACATTACTATACTATACATATATATATACTACAATATACTACTAATATAAATACATACTATACTATACTATATATATATATATACGAGATATACTATATTACTACTATATTTATATCTATTTATTTTATTCTTAATTTATTCTATTTACCTCTCTCATTCTCATTCTATTGTGTCCCCCCTGTTTGGACTTAGCCCATCACGCACGATTGCTGTCGTTAAGACCAAGCAAAGCATGCCCAACGGACTTTTATCTATTACCCAAGTGGCATCATCATTCGCCTTTGCCATATTGGTCTTCCATTGATTGACCTTTATCTCATAATTAATGAACATTTATTATCTTATTTCACGGTTGCTACAAACGTGCACATACATCTGACTGGCGGGATAGGAACCGGAAGCGACAGAATGAAAGGAAAGACTGAGTAGAGCCCCAAACAAGGGGTCACCCCACAGCTACGGAGCAGAGGCCAGAGGGGTTGCAGGCAGCAGCTGTGCCAGAGAGGACCGAGCTTCAGGCCCAGAGGCCAGAGGCCTGAGGGCATCCCACCCCCCGGAAGGAGCCCAGCCGGGCCACAGGCGCCCGGCCCCGCCAATCGGCCACCAGGAGTGAGCCGGTACATACATGAGCGCCCAGCCCCAGACGACAAGGACCACCAACACACCAACGTCTGAGGGCATCAGCCACCGGCAGGGAGTGTGGTGAGGGGAGATAGGCCTCCGTACTTTAGAGGGCCTGAGATGTACCCAGAATATCGATTGATATTTAAACAACAATGCAAAATACTAATTTTCTAAAAACCATTGTTAATATCGTACTATCATGCACAAAACATCGCCATCTAAATGTTAATTTTCTCTAAAGCAAAGTAAATGATTTATCTAAACTTAGCACAGAAAGTAAGGAAATTCATGTTTGGTGGGTTATTATTTGGTACAGTGCTTCTCGTTAATAAATGTTAGGCCATTGGAAAGCCTGTTTATTTCCCCTTTTACAGTTAATGGTGCCACGTTTGGAAGGAAATTGCGTTTGTAGATTTAGCAGCAGAGTTGAGGAAAACCAGTGCTGGTGGTGTTTAGCAAAGGTTCAAAGATACAGTCTAATTACACAAATCAAATCTTTACGTTTCAAATATTTAGCTTTCACTAACCACACTGCATCCACAGGAAAAGAACACACAGAAAATCCATGAATACATTTACATATGATGGTATTGTTTGCAGGCTCCAATGTCACTCTGACAGCAGCATATATAAAAGCAGCCTCTTTTTTCTTTTTTTAAAGTCTAGCTGTCTGTATTGTCCTGTGTGTTTTTCTCTTGCCTTCTGTGTACATTTGAACCCAGTTGGTGTTTAAAACCAGCGATAATGCACACAGCAGTTGGTGTTTCTTTTGCTTTATCCCTTTGTGAAACTAAGAGGTTAACATATCAAACAGCCAGCAAAGCCTCTGAACCTTTGTGTGCCTTTATGTGTGTCAGGCAGGGTGTGACCCACATTTGTTTGAAGGCGATCTGTAGGAGTTATGGTGGTCAGACAGCACAGAACACACTAACTCAGAATACACACCATGTACCAGGAAAGTGTTCCCTGCTGTGCAGGCTGTTGCCTCCTGACTGTTTCCATCACAGAACCACAGGCCTGTTTCTGCACTGCTGCTCTGTCCATGCTAAGCTGTCTGCCTCTCTGATAATGTGGACCATAGAGAAAAAGCCCATAGCCCCCTTACATTCCACACGATCATAAACACACCCTCCAGCCCCACCCAGCGCCTCATCAGCAGCTAATCTAACTCAAGTCCAACACAAGTAGAAGTGAAAATTAAGCAGAATCGCTGTCTGTCTCTCTACAAGAACTGCTTGACAGCTCTTCTTTTGTCATTTCAGACAGATGAAAATTGAAAAGAGTGTGATTGTTCCATGCGGTTTTGTTGCTCTGCAGTCTGATTCAGCCAGATGAGACTTTTCTTTGCTGGAGTTTGAGGTGATGTAAAGTTTGAATGAATAAACAACTACAAGCATGGTTAATGCTGTAGTGATTTGTTCGCTCAGTTTGTACTTTAGATTGATTTTGGCGTAAAACATCAAGCAGCACAATAGAAATGTATTCAGTGTGGTATTATTTAACCCCTTTACTTTTCAAATTGACAGCCATATGTTAGAAAAATACTATGTACTATTGTTGTCAAGGACAGATAGGGCTGTGTCCACCAATTCATTTATTGAAAATATCTGTAATATATAGATATGTGTAATTATAATGAATAGAATAGAATAGTCCTTTAATTGTCCCACAAGGGGAAATTTGGTTGTAACAGCAGCCAGAAAGACACATATACAAACAAACAGTACACAGGACACAGAACAGAAACATACACAATTTTTCTTACATATTTACATTAAGGACAATGGTTACTATAAACAGAGTACTGTACAGTTATTAAATTAAATAAAAATAACTACAGATAAGAGGCAAACCAGGTTGTAGTGCGAATCGGTTGATTAAATTATTGCAGTTACAGCGCAGATGTAAACATCTATGTTTGTTGGGAGCAGTTCTGATTGTACAGTCTGACAGCTGCAGGGAGGAAGGACCTGCGGAAACGCTCCTTCATGCATCGATGCAGCAGTCTGTCACTGAAGGAGCTCTGCAGTTCAGCAACATAATGTATAGTATGTAACATGTAACATATTATATTATTATTATTATTATTATTATTATTATTATTACTATTATTATTATTATTATAATGAATATATTAATATTAATTAAAAAATTAATGCAAATATGACAGATTTGCAAATAATTGGGCGATCATAATTAAGTGACTGGTCAGTTCCAGCTTCCTAAAAACTAACCAATCATCAACAAAACTCCAAAAGGTTTCTTAAATATACGAAGTAACAGCTCTAAAAACAATATCTACACAAATCCCACTCGTGCAGGTTAAAGCCCAACCTCATCTTTGTCACTCCATACTTTTTCCACCACAGGATGACGCATACTATTTTAGTATTTTTCCTGGTTTGTGAAGCTATCACATTGCAATTTTGTTACTGGTTATTCTCAACGATACCAATTACATCAGTAATGTGATGGTATAAGGATCACACTAACACGATGATATCAGATACACAACAACATTAAACACACTGGAAAGTGCAGATGTCATGACCTCAACCACTGATAGTTTTCACGCTTGTTTAAGGCCGTAGCAGCTGATGTAACTTGTGCAATGATGAGATTAAAGGATTTAACAGATTATGGGTAGCCCAGGAAAATGTGGCTAACATGTATTCCCATCTCCATTACCCCTGATTAAAAGCTAATGAGAGCAGCCAATTTTACTCTTGCTCTGTGGAAAGTTAATGCAGAGAAAAGCCTGCCAGTGCTTATTTTCCTTAATGATAATCAGATATTAGCATTAGTAAGGTCACGGGAGTACAATTAGAAGCCAGACAGAAGTGCTTTTTACATGATGCAGAGTTGCTGTGTTTACTGTGCGACTTTTCGCAGGCTTCCTTTCTCAATGACACACAAAATTAACAGGACATATAGAAATAATTAAAGTCTAATTGCACCATTATGTGTTTGATCTGGACCATCACTTTCTTTATTCCTCTATCCATTGTACTATTATATGCATATTATCTTCACCATCACTAATCAGATTCTGGAGAATGTTCATGAAATTATGTTCCTCATTACACTGATTAGCATTTCTATTATTGCACCGCAAAAGTTTCTTATTTTACATCATAAGTCACATGCAAGGTTGGTTTTTTAAAATGTTACAACAATGAAGCTTTAATTAAAGAGAAAACAAAAGAAAAATGGGGCTTAATGTTGATTACAAGAAAATGGATTCAGACTAAAAGAAGACTTTTGTTCTTGCCTGCGTCGGATTTCTTGAAGCAGTACTTTTTGCAAGGCCTCTTCTGGCATTTTTCACTGCCACTCTCATTGTTTTTGCACAAATATTGAGTAGGATACGTTGGCTGAAATGTACAAGCACTTTGTTGTCCTGTGATTGAATCATGATATGAGTATCTAGAAATATAAATGTATAAAGAAAGAGCATGCTCCTACAACACCAGTGCACTGTTTTTGTAGTTTTAAAGACGGCAATTTCAACATGTGTGAATTGTCGTCATTTTCGAACTAATCTTAATTCGGTCAGTACATCACCATTTGTGCATTTTCTGAATTTCTGTTTGAAATGTATGGCTTTCTGGCTGGACTATAGATAGTTTTTGTTTAATTGTGAATTTCTTTGTGTGTAGAAGGCAACAGATAGCAACAGGTTTGTAACTGATGGCAGCAGATTTGCAGATTTTTTTTAAAATCACAGTTAATAGCTGCATTATCACAAACAGATTGCATGTATTTGACATTATGACTTCAATTATTCTATTATTGGAGTTTTACCATCATCTTTATACAAAACAGTCACTTTGAAGACAGCTCAAAAAAACTGTTTCTTGTATTGATCATTTAATAACTGTTTAATAACACTATAGAGTAGAAAGAGTGTTTCTGAAGGTCAAAGTCAGACACTTATGAGTGTATACCAGGGAAGCGGAAGAGAAAGAAAAGTGATGACGACTCAAAGGGGTCCTAAAGAACAGTAGAACAGTCAGCTAGACTTTTCTGGGGTTCTTTAAAAGACGTTATTAATCTGTCATCATAAAGTAATGTTAAAGATTAAAACCTTTGAGTTCTACTAGATCTGAAGACAGAGACCTATTTTAGTTGGCTACACTTTGTTCAAAGATTATTTAAGTTATATTTGTCTATATTTAACATTACAAATAAAAATGTTCAAGCAGTACAAAATACTTTTACACCACTTGATAGATGAGAATTTAAATTTGCGTCCATCCAAAAAGTTAACATGGATTTTATTTGTATTTGTACTTGTAATAGTACAAATAGTAAATGATTTATCTAAACTTAGCACAGAAAGTAAGGAAATTCATGTTTGGTGGGTTATTATTTGGTACAGTGCTTCTTGTTAATAAATGTTGTGCCATTGGAAAGCCTGTTTATTTCCCCTTTTACAGTTAATGGTGCCACGTTTGGAAGGAAATTGCGTTTGTAGATTTAGCAGCAGAGCTGAGGAAAACCAGGTTCAAGGATACAGTCTAATTAATCAAATCTTTACGTTTCAAATATTTAGCTTTCACTAACCACACTGCATCCACAGGAAAAGAACACACAGAAAATCCATGAACACATTTACATATGATGGTGTAAGGTACAGCGCCAATCAATGTAACAAAAAAAATGATAACATTATAATTTAAAGTATTGAAATCTAAAATATGGCTTGCACATATCTCTCTTGCATGAAATGAAAAAATCGATTTATCTGAGCAGAACTGTGATTCATGTCTGTTCAGTGTTATATTTTTAGGGTTGGCATGGTTTGCAATGGTAGGGGGGGGGCAAGGTGATATATTTTTTTTCAAAATACCCGGTGGCACCCCTGACTGTGTCCCACATGTCTGAGAGGGAGGCCGGTACCCAAATTACACCACCTCTACAATGAACATTCTGACCTATTAGGCTACAGAGCTTGGGAGACTAATATCACAACCATGAAGAGTAAGTTAAGCAGCTATTACTCTGGCAACAAAAGGGTGCTTGTCATAAAAAAAATGCTTATGAACTCTGTAAATGTTCTTAAAATGATCAGTTGTCTCTGCATGGGGAGAAAAAGCCCTTGAGGTGCTTAGATGTTGCCCCGGGTTCTTCTGTGGAACCTTAGAATATTGCAAGACATACTCATTGTTGGCCATCCAGTTGGATGACCATGCCTATAGAATACCCAGTTGTCCTCTCACTGTCAAAAAACCATGACTCAAAATTTAACCTCCATGTTTCATTCCATTTGTGTGTATTATTTGTATTTCCTCATATCAGTCTTTTCACCATGTGTGTGAAAATCAGAGGGTTCTTTATTTATGCACAATTCTGTAAAGGTTCACACACTTTCCCAAACTGCAGAACCTAAATTCAGTTCAGAATAATCTTCTTTTCTCCTTATACTGTATTTTTTCCTTCATACTTCAACATGCAATCTCAAACTGTGAGCAGAATTACAACCTTCTTCATAATGGATACGGTCGAAGTTCATTATATACTTTATACTGCGCTTATCTCTAATCCTCATCTACCGCTGTGTAACATAACATGTTAAACCGCAAAAGTTACCAGCACAAGATAAGCATAAGAAAAAAATGTAAGATGTGCAAAATATTAGTTGTACTGCTGTCTCCTGTTAATGTTCATACATTGCACTGGTTGTGTGTGAGTTTGATTTCATTCTTATGCTCATTTAATACTAAAGCAGCAAACAAAAGACCCACAAAGGCAGCATAACCTCCTGAACTGAATGGCTCGATTGTGTCTTTTGGAGAGTGAAGCATTACAACTCTTAACAACTTGGTGCGACAAATGCAAATGGTCCACGTTAATGCTAGTTTGTTTGCATAGCATCTATGCCAAGAAAAAGAAAGAAAAAAAGAAGCACAAGCCAAAAACTCTGCAACTCAGAAAAAGGGGCAGATTCTCCCAAAGATGGCATCATATGACAACCTGTCCCACTTATGTCATAAAACTTCCACCTGTCATTTCACACTACACTTCCCCTTCATCTGTAAGTGATGCTGTCATTTCCATTTGATTCAAGTTGATGCAGAGGGATATGGAAAGGAGGAAAAGACAGCAGAGAGAGGAAAAAGAGAAATGGAACTGGTCAACTAAAAGAAATTTTGGTTAAATGCATTTCAAATCTCCCGCTGTCCAAGTGACCCGGGGAGAGGGAGGGAAAGAGACGAGCTGAGTGTAAAGAACTGCAGACCAGCTGGTGACAAATCATCATACACTGCCACAAAGAGAGAAGACAGAAAAGAGCAGTTGCATGTCTGTATAACACAGTCACCATCAACTCTTATAACAGCATAAGAACAAACAACAAAAAAAACGCCACGAGTGATTGGAATGGATCATCTTCAGGCACGTCTACATTAGCAACAGAACAAATGGTGGTGACAGCTTTCATGGCTGGAGAATCTATTTTTAAAGAGCTGGAACGGAGGGGAAGGAAACGACAAGGCAAAGTAAAAAATCGGAATATAAATATAGATGTAATCCAAGTTGAGGAAATCGAAATTCAAATTGCAGCCTCAGCAGACACAGTGTGCATCTATCAATTTTGGTATTAAATTTGGAATAATGATAATGGTGACAGGGGCCAATATGAACTCTGGACCTGGCACAGGACTGCACTGCATCATTTATAGAGCACATAGTGAGAACCTGCTGGCTTAGCATACAATTTCCTCTCAGCAAGGAAACTGTCAGGCCCAAAATGCGCGTTCATTGTCAGAGGAAATTTAATAGGAAGCCTATACACAAGACTGAATTTTCCTCTTCTGTACAATTATGTGATATCAATAACAAATAAAACATTTTTAACTATCCATCCATCCATCCATCCATTCGCTTCCGCTTCTCCTTTTCAGGGTCGCGGGGGGCGCTGGAGCCTATCCCAGCTGTCATAGGGCAAGAGGCAGGGTACACCCTGGACAGGTCGCCAGTCTGTCGCAGGGCTAACACACATGTCTTTGGACGGTGGGAGGAAGCCGGAGTACCCGGAGAGAACCCACGCAAACACGGGGAGAACATGCAAACTCCACACAGAAAGACCCCGGCCTGATGGAGGAATTGAACTTGGGACCTTCTTGCTGTGCGGCAACAGTGCTAACCACCGTGCCACCGTGCTGCCATTTTTAACTAAGGTGCTATCAAATGAAGCACTGACAAATAAGATAGAAAGTCTTCCTTTGCTAATGTTTCACCTTCATTGTGCAGAATGACACATGCATGCACTTTACAGCAGGTACAAGTAACAAGGATGTTACTTTCAGCTGTCCCACTATGTGTTTCATCATATTATTGTGGCAAAACAAGTGACTAATAAAAGCTGAGTTAGTAATTGCTAGGTTATTTAGCATTAACTCTACTGCTCGGGTTTATATTTGTAATTTTTCATTAGTCTATTTTTTTTAAGGAAATGACTGTTAACAGTACAAAGTATGTGCATTGTAGACAATGTCGAATCATTTTGGCTAGTTGTTTACAAAGAACCTAAAGAGGACACGCAAAGGGCTGGTGTGACAGAAGAATATCCTCGGTATAGAGAGACATGGAGAAAGATGATCCACTTTGGCAACCCCTGAGCAGTAAGAAGGAGACAAATAAGATGAAGAAGAAGAATACGAAAAGTGAAATTGAGAGCTCCAGTAAACAGCTAACAAATGCAAGTTCAAGGTTTGGAACTGATCTTTTATCTCCTTTATTTGAAACAGGATAATGAGAAAACAGGCCTCGCCTAGCCGTGAAACTGCTTGTCACCCAACGTCCAATTAAAAATGGCTGTAAACAGTTCATGCAGTACTTTTGTTAAACCCTTGAATTAAAGCTGAAAGTCTACACTTCAGTCACGCTTTGATTTAAAATTCACTGTGGCGTTGTACAGAGGCAAAGTTACAAAAACTGTGTAATTGTTTAAATACTTCTGGGCCTAATCATATCAATCCAGTTCTGAGGCTGTCTGTCCAATGTGGGCATTTTTATACTTCAGACAAATATTAAACCCTAAATTCTGATAAGGTCGTTTTGTAATCTTTTGCCCGCAGCTCAGCTTTATGACCTTCATGCAGCTGCACGCATAACTGAACACAACATAAAGGGATGTAAAGAAACACTGCCAGAGAAAGGCTTTGAGGCTACCTTGTGTCACAGAGAAGAGCTTCTAGGCTTCACCTCTTCAGACCAAGTGGTTACTGATGAGAGTTTAAAAAAAAAAAAAAAAAAAAAACGTGGCCCACCAGGCTGAATTTTAAAGCCCAAATTATGCAAAAGGGACTAGTAAATATGTGGTTGCTAAGCTTCTGTTTTTACTACTATTGTTACCAAATAAGCTGGCAGGAGATCTGAGCAGTGTAATGTTTGGCTAGAGCTAAAAATGTATATATGCAATACAATTACTGTACCATACTTATGTAATAGTTCAGATTAAAAAAACACAGGGGACATCTGGTAAATGGACTGGATGGATCTAACATTCACACATCAATTTACACTTTGGAAATGCAGACTGGAGAGGCAAGGAACAAACCTCAAACCTTCTTATTAGTAGATTACTTGCTCTATCTTTTGACCTACAACCACCCTGAATACAAACACATATACCCTAAGAAGGGTAAGGACTGAATCCTACAGATACAATCGATGAGTCCTTAAAACTGACACACTAAGCCTTGGTAAAATTGCGGTGTCCATGTGCATGCTGCAATCGTAACTTTTTCATTTAGACTATCTGGGCTTATTTCCGACAGTAAATCTTGCATGAAACAGTTGGGGATGGGGAAGACCATTCCCTTCTCATGTTTCTGCTGTTTTATTTATTTTAGAAATATTTCTGATGCTGCAGTTCTTGAGGCTGACTTTCTGAAGTACATTTTAAATGTTAAAAAATAATTTTACCACTTCCTGTTTGTTAACTGAGCTGTCAGGAAAGCCATAATATCTTTCCACTTACACTAATGTTTGTAAGGCTAGAAAACACACACACACACACACACACACACACACACACACACACACACACACACA
>NW_024582546.1:222502-308163 GCF_018398535.1 Haplochromis burtoni
TTGCACGTCCTCTCCCGTTAATGCGGCAGGTAAATAATCAACTAACAGCGCATATTATGTTAGCACGATCTGCCTTATTACAAACCTGCCATTACTGTGCATTTAGTGACCATGATGAGAGAGACAGACAGAGTCCCAAAGCTAGGTGAGTGGCTCTATCAGATCGCAGGAACAACATCCGAGATCTCTGTGCAGAAGAGAGCAGTCCTAGGAACAGCAAAGACAGTGCACAGGACCCTCAAGCTCCCTCAAGCTCCCAGGCCTCTGGTAGAGGACCTGAGCTTGAAGGGTATACCGCCCACAGGGGTGAGGGGGGAATTTTTTATAGCTTCATTTAATGTGTCCACCTGTCAAAATGAACTGTTACTCGTTTATATCTTCAGATATTATATTGACGGTATTTTAAAAAAACGCTTGCTTTATTCTGGCAGATAAAATGCATTATCCATTCCCTCTGATCCATGTTTAGTCACTGTTTCACAGATTCAGCTAAGAGCATGTTTTGTTTCGATAAATTTGCAAAGACTGAATATATCACAGCAACATTCTAGGCTTACTTTAAAATAACTTTCCCTCAAGATAAAGACATAAAATGTGTCAAAACCATTCACTTGACATTAATTAGCTAATTAAAAGTCTAAACTGGAGGCAAGAACTCGAATCTGCTATAATTAGCTGTGTTCAAAAGTATAAGTTTCTTTCTTTCTGTTTACTTTCTATTGGCCACAATCCTGTTCTTTTATGAAAAATAAAGAGATGCTGGAAAGTCTAGTAATATAGTTTGATTTTCACCCATTTACTTGAAATTTTGAAGTGGTTCATGAATTGTGATTATATGTTTTATTGGTTAATGCCCTTTCATTTTTTTCAGTCAGCATTTGGCTATTTAATCTTTTGTTTAGTATGAACTTTGTGCTGAGTGTTGACATAAAAACAAAATCTCTCCATGATCATCTGGGGTAAAATTGTCCAGAAACATTTTCCTTCAAAGACCCTGGTCAACTGGTCATCTCAAGAGAATCAGAACACATAAATGTGCACTAGCTAACAGTAAAATGGATTTTAAATTCACTATCACCTAACCCTTAGGCAGCTGAAGAAAAAATGTACATCCAAAAAAAAAAAAAAAACGTTTCTTCTTCACTTTCTTCTTTGAGAATTTTGGCAGAAGTGAAATAACTTTACACTTCTTTCACAGGAAGAGAGATATGAGCATGTGCAAAGTTCAAAAACAGGCGTGTTGGGTTAACTGTTGGTTCAAAATGATGTGAATGAAAATGTGAACATGTTAGCCCTGTGATGGACTGGTGACCTCTGTCACTAGCATCCCTGAAACACTTTTTTAACCATATGGATAAGTGCTAAGGATAGAAAAAAGGGGCAGAGAAGATTCTGTGTCAATATAAAATGACAAAAACATAAAATCCACTTTTGAAATAGTCCACTTAAAGAGCACTTCAAGGAAGAAACAGAGCTAGTGATTGCCTGCACAGTACATCAGCCAAGAGCATGCGATGTTGCAACATTTTAGAACAGCATTTTAAAGAAATTTGAACATTTGAACAGCAAGCTGAAGTAATTTAACAGAGCTGTAAAAGAAGAACAGCTGGTAGATACAAAAATCTTTGCAGATAAAAAAAAAGGAATTTTAAAAAAAAATGAAGATGCAGGAAGGAAGAAGACAAAGTCACACCTATTTGTCTGCACAGAAGACAAAGAGAATCTGTACATATTATATGATATGACAGAGAATAATGGTCTCACTAAAAAACCCCAGTGCAAATCCCTCTCACCTGTAAATCTTGTATCTGGTAGAAAATCCCTGCTGGAACCTCTCTCTGAACTCGGTGTACTCAGGACACCTGTGGAAGGGGCCCTTCTCTGACAGCAGCCAGTCCAGCTGCCCTCCGCTCTGCCTTGTGCTAAAACCCCATGGTGAGGAGCCAGAAGGGGATGTGGAGGAGGAGGAAGATGACGAAGATGAGGGGGACGAAAGGGATCCATGCGGCACCTTTCCGCCATGTCCCCCGCTGCCCACCTGTTCAGCTTGGGTAGGCCACGGCAGCCATAATAACATCCACGGCAACCATAGGAGCATCAAGGATGACGCCAACCATCTAGCAAGGCAGGCGGAGCCATGGGAGCACCTCTCTCTTCTCATTGGCCAAGGAGTCGCCATGGTCCCAGTGGTGATGTACTAGGGCACCTGGGACCGGCATTTCTTCTGACAGTCACCTCCCGCTGGCCTGAATGAAACGGAGAAATGATAGCATGCTGAAACATGTTTTGTAGTAGGAAGGAATTTCTGTTAATTCATAGCTTGTTGTCCTTGACAGACATTGTTGTCCATATATTGTGATTATGAAGGCAGCATAATGCCCCTCTAAGTGGTGTTTACAAAGTTAATATCAATCAAATCAGTGAGAGCGTTTTCATGTCTACTTTGAATGTTGACATGAAAGATATTCTCTGCATGTCTAAAGACACACATAATTATTATGAATAACCATGATCAAATACTAAATGGAGGTTTGCTGTTGCTCATACAGGGAAGTTCAATTATCATGAAACTGCATTTACTGCAGTGCTAATTGAAACTGTCATTCTTCTTAAATGGGGACAAAATCCAGATTGTGTTTCCTTTGCTTCTGTATATACTTGGCCACATAAACATATCTTATATCTGTCTCTTATAGCTGCGTTGACCACAAAGGCATAACATCTGTTTTCACGGCCTTAGAGCAAATCAGCATCACTCCTTTAGTCCACATGGTGGTGATAATAGATCAGAGGTTGGTGAGTAATTGCCAAAAACCTTTCATTCTTGGAGTTCGGTTTTAAAAGCAGCATGTGTGACTAATAATGTCCATAGCAACTGCAAAGCCTTATTGTCTTCCTGTCATCCACACAGATCAGGGCTCATGCTTAAACACGTGCATGTTATGCCTTCCACCATTACTATGGGTGTGAGAAGTTCCTGTTGCAAATTTTTCAAAGGTCACAGACAACAGAGGACTTTCTGACATACTACTTCAACTGAGTTTAAATGAGTTAATACAGAGAAATTGCACCTTTTCAACATCTGGCTAGAATGCATCCCTGATTTCAATCCCTCTTTTAGGCCTCGGCAATACCTATGAGAGCTATCCAACCCACAAAAGATGCACAAGTGTTTGAGTGTGCTTAAATGCCTACACATTAATCTCACAATTAGTTTTGATATATACATCACTAAACCTAAACAAATTTTCTTTTATGTGGAAATTATCAACTTATTTTTATAATAGCTTTACTATTTCAGTAAGCGTTACACTTGCATGGTGTAAGAATTTGGTTGTTAACAGTCATGCACAGTTTGTTTTTTTCCATATCAAAATATTTCCATTTTTATTTGTTTGTTTTTGGTTTTTGGTTTAATCCTTGGTATTTCTTGGGATTTTACTATCTTTGGTGGGTGCTGAAAAAAGTGCCTGATGGAACAATTGGCACACAGTAACAAGTGCTGTTTTGTTTGACACCATAATGGGCCTCAGGAACAGTCTAGCGACTTCTTAAAGGTACAGAAACATACGGTTTCCTTTTCTGGTAAATAGATGTGGAAAAGGGCATGTGGAATTTCGTGTGAGAATAAAACTTCAACACTGGATTCATTTCAATTCAATTCAATTTTATTTGTATAACACCAAATCACCAAAGCAGTTGCCTCAAGGTGCTTTATATTGTAAGTTAAAGAACAAGAAAGACAGAGAAAACAAAGAAAAAACTCCAACAATTAGGAAGCACTTTGGCAACAGTGAGAAGGATAAACTCCCTTATAACAGGAAGAAACCTCCAGCAGAACCGGGCTCAGGGAGGGACAGCCATTCATCTCCTTGAAATCAATGTTTAAACTTTTCATCATTAACATTCATTAACAGTCATTAGTGCACATGGTCAAACTTCATGACATTAATTTTCAGACCTTCTGTCCTCAGTAATAGTAACCCACATAGCAAAACGGGTACGGCCCGGATCTGGCCCACGCAATGTGCTTACACGTGACCCGCAAACAATAACGGCCTTTTGGTGGACCAGATCTGGTTTCCTAGTGGTGGCCCACACATTTGCCAGCACAAGGCCAGTTGCAGACACACTGCTGGCCCAGAACAGTTTCAGCTCTGGCCTCAGATGTCAGCCTAATGTGTACCTGAATCAAGCCATGTAATAACAACATGTGCAAGAACATAATAGCGCATAAGGAACAAGACAAAGCTCTGTTCAGACAATGAATCTTATACACCCCTTTATCTACTCTCCCATTTTAATCAAAGTGCTCTATACAACATGCCACATTCACACACCTTCTCTAAACTGAGTGCTTCCTAACTACATTTATACTCTTGACATGCAGACTGGGGAAGCCAGGGATCAAACTACTACTTTTCAGATCAGTAGGTGATCTGCTCTACCGCCTCAGCTACAGCCACCCAGTGGAAACCATGAGTAAATCCTCACTAGGTTTTGGATAAAGTTTACACTCACAAACCTGTCAAACCTGCATTTGAAACATTGGCTACCACAGCCGTATAGTATTGCAACATGGCATTTGGGTCTTCTAACTAAAATAGAAAAATAGGAACATAAATAGTGCCTCCATTGCCATACCTGGCCCACATCTGGTTGACAGACACCCTTCCATGACACCAGTCAGTCAGAAGTGCCAGCTTGATGCCAGATCCAGGGTAGACCTGTTTTCTATGAGCCTAGGCCACATAAACCAATCCACAATCGGGCCAGATATGGCATGCTGTCACATAAACAGTGCCATCTAAGCCAGGCCTGGCCCATATCTGGATGACACACCTCTTACCATGCCAGAAGTCAGCCAGCAGTGCCGGGTTGACACCAGATCCGGCCCAGACCTGTCTGCTATGAGGGAATGTATGACTGCAGATTCACTTTGGGGGACACGTGTTTGCAGCACTAACACTCACCTAAACCAACTGTGGGAATCTTTTAATCTCATTCAAGTCTGTTAACCTTGATCTTGTTTTGTCATGTGGTTTTATAACATAGATCATCCTGTAATTGTGGATAATGTTTTAACTCACTTGTATGTTTTCAACCTTTGGTCCCTACAACTGTAGGAGGTTCAGCTCTTCCACAGATACACTACAACACTACAGCTCTTTCCTCTGCTGCTCACAATCTGGGTGTTCAAGAACTCAGTGTTTCTTTTCATGTGTTCTGTACTTGTGCTTTCGATTAGGCCTCACCACTCAGAGTGAGATTTAAAACTTATCCCTGGCTTAATGAATCTGTTAGGGTTGTCAGGAAAGAGAGGAGAGGTGAACACAGCTGGAGGAAAGTTCCAAGTGTCATTAGAAATTAGCCTTTTTCTTTGTGCATGCTTAGTTTAAGTCAAATTATTATACCATATCTTTTCATTTCTATGCAGATGATTTAAAACTGTATTTACCTGGAAATCACTTTTCCATATGAAGGGTCAATAAGTGCATTTTCATTTTTTTGACTTCCCACTGTTAGTTGAGAGATTAAACAATACCCTGTGCTTTTAAACTCTTTTTATGAAAACACAGGTTAAGAACCTTGGAATAATCTTTGACACAAACTTGAGGTGGTGCAGGCATCTGACAAGAATGCCTCCCGGTTGAGGTGTTCTGGGCATGTGCCACCAGGAGGAGGCCTGCCCTGGGCCTCCACCTGGTGGTCTGCCCTAGACCCAGGACACGCTCTCAGCTGGCCCGGTGTTACCCCGGTGGCTAGGCAGATGGAGGTCTGGGCTTCACTGCTTAGGCTGCCCCCCCCCGTGACCAGCCCCAGATAAGCAAAAGAAGACGCATCAACAATTTGAAATGTTACCACTTTAAGCAGCTTCTTTGAGCTCAGAACAATCTTGACACTAAAATCCTTTTTAAAACCTTCTGATCTGGAAAGGGTTGAGCATGCCTTTGGTACAAAACTAAATTACTGGTATGACACCAAGGGCACAAAAACTCTGCATCCACAGGAATAAGGATTATCCCCAGGAAGTCCTTATTGTACTGCATATTATTTCAATTTACTGCCATGATTCAGTGTTAATGCAAAAAGGAGTGTGACATTTATGCAGTGAGGTGGAAAGAAAAGGTGTGGAGAAAGCCTGGTCGTTAAGAGCATTTGGATTCAGCAGAAAAAACATGTTTCCCGAGCTTGATATGAAATTTAGGATCCTTAGCATATTATACAAGTGCAATATCATGGATGCTGTATGTAAGATATTAAATGTGAGTGATATCAGCTACAAGTCGAAATCAGGTAAAGATGTGTTTAATCCCATAGTAAAACAAACCGTTGCACTGATCACCAGATGTAAGCAGCAAGGAAGAAATAATACAGTTTTGTATTTGTACAGTTTCTTCAAGGGATTGATTTTTTTTTCTTTTGACTTGTTGAACATTGGTCTAAAAGCTAGTGAAGGATAAAGCCTCTCACTTGTGTGCTATTGCCTGTGCATTTAGCCATTCATTTATATACTTTATGAATTATACAGAGCCACACAATGAATCTGCTTTTGCAGAGCTAGGCGCTCTGCAAAAGCAGCTTTTGTAATGGTGCTAATGTGGTTTTAGCTGAAATCTTCCTTTCTGTAGACAGTTCAGTAAAATGGAAGTATTTATTACAAGCCAAAAGACACCGCTCACAAGCTTTGAATAATTTCTGAATGAAACATTTTGAAAAAAGCATCATTGCTGTCATCCAAGCACTTGATATTTGAAATTTAAAACCACAGATTGGTTTCACAACACAGCTAATGTACAAATAAAAGCTATTTTGAAATAGCCTTGAAAATGGAAACATGGGCTTCTAAAATGAAATGGATCTCTGCTTTGTGACTCTGTGACCGTATTTTATAGTAACTTTTTGAAGGACTGAAAGCTAGTAATGCATCTGATGGGGATAGTCCCACGACAGTGGCATGCCTGACTGCTTTCAGTTTCTTTATGATTTGTGTGTTTGGACAAGCATGTCATCACCTGCCTCCATACAGAATCGTAGGCATTAGCAGTGTAGGCCACACTGCAGTTCAAGTGTGATTTCCCAGCATCTAACACCAAACAGCTCTTTCTAATGTGGCTTTCATTTATTCAGCCCAGGAGAAGGCAGAGTGCTTTGACACTGTCTTTAAGGTGACACTTTGAAAAGACTTCACAGTGCCCTTCAAAAGAGTCGAGGTTTGCTCTTCATTTCGGCGGTAATGACTAGCAGGACCGCCGGGTGGAGTCTTTAGGGACAAATCAGCATTTCAGAACGGATATGTAAAGCAGCGGAGGAGGTGCTTTAAGTGGATTGGGATCTCAAGTATTCCCTGTTTATCTCACAAACAAATTAGAGAATTAATTTCACGTAGATAAATGCAGGCTTAGACATGAAAAAACAATACTCAGGGTACTGCATTTTTAATTTTCACCCACTGCACCAGGAGATTACTGCAGTTTGAAAAGGCAATTAGCAAAGTCATCTGTCAAACGAACGTATTTATACAACTAAAAGCAGGATGAAAACTTGATGAATAGGATAGTCTGCTTATGCTGTTTCTTGTACCGTTTGGCCCAGAGGTAAAGCCGGTGTGCCAGATTTCTTGTTTTCTTATGTCCTGAGAGAGGTCCAGTTGAAACGAGTCAGTCAAGCATTCTGAGCCTGAGTGCCTGTTTGAAAAAAAAAGAAAGAAAGAAAAGAAAAGGAAAATTCTTCTATATAGTTAGAGCTACAAACGTAACTATTCCACTGCCGACTAAAGAACAGTCCAATAGTACAGATTTTACAGGTAAGCATAAAGAGCAGTGGGGAAAATACTTACAGTTCAGTCACAACCACTGCAGTGAAATTCAGATTTTTGTTACAAACTACTGTACATTGGTTTCTGTTGATGGACCACAGAGATTTTGCACAGCAGCAGCAAGAACAGATCAACAGACCATCAGTGCAAACAAATATAACACTGATTAAGTCAGATATAGCATAAAGGAAGCAGCTGGTTTAGAGTTGGATTGTGTAGCTGTGGCTAGGTTAGAGAAGCTCCCTATATAAGAGTTGCTAATTGAATGTGAGAGCCTGCACCGAGGCGAGCTTGATCTGCCTAAGATTAAATATCTTTCCACTCCTAATAAAACTTACTGTTGTTGAAGGTAGCACAGTCACAATGCCACAACTGCACAGACACCTGAACAAACCCGTTTTTGTGTGTAATTCCATCTCTGTGCCAACTTTTCTGTGGATTATAAAGTGTCCTTTTTAGAACTGTAGTTTTGCTTCTATACTGTGGCCCATGCAGAGCAACCTTAGAACACTAGCAAACAGAAAAAGCACTTCAAAAGCACACAAAACAAAAAACATGCTGCACTGACACACACTGAAAAAAAGAAGAGGATTCATCGGTGTTGTGGGGGAGAAGAACACAGTAAGTGTCCTTTTCAGCTTGTCTCAGTACAATCCACAGCTGTTGTGTCCTTTTATTAATTTGTGAGGTTTTATTTCTTTCTCTTCTTTCTTCTTCTTTCTCCTTACATTGTGTTTTGTATGCTTTTGCAGTGTGTTTTGCTATTATGTGGTGTTTTCTTTGGTTGCACCGCATTCGACCTCTCAGGGCCGTCTACTATTGTAATATCCCATTTTTGTTTTTGTTTAAAAAACCATTAATAAGCTATCAGGGCTTTTAAAAAAGCTTTGAAAAATAAACATAGTATTAAAGTATGGTACTATTTAAAAATGAACCATACCTTACAAAAAACAAAGTAACAATACTGTATATGAGAACACAGTAATAATGCTAAAAATGACAATATAGCAATAATACTGTTAACAAGAACATAATGCTGCAAATTACAATACTGCAACATTAACGTAAAACTTTTTTTACAGTAGCTTACTGTCATCCAGCTACCACTGTAAAAATATACAGCAGCTCTTTTACTGTGATTACCGTGTATAACGAGTGTTTTGTGGTTTTCTAAACTGCATATCTGAATAAAATCTTACCTCAGCTGAATATATTGGAGTAATGTGAAAGAAGGAAGGCTATAGTTACTTCTCCAGTTACTGGTTGGTACCTGTTGCCTGTTAAATCAGCAGTACTGGAAAGTTAAAAAAAAAAATTGGGGGTTAGCAAAACCATGGCGATATTTTCATAGTCAAGCTGCAGAATGGAGAATCTTCTCAGCTTGTGCAGTTGTTTACTGGTACAAGAAAATCAGATCAACCATTGAGCATGTCTGTGAATGTGTCTGTGCAATGCACAGTGTACAAGTGCAATGTACTATTCAATAGTTGGTATTGTTGTTTTTACTATGAAAATGGGGAAATGCAGACGCAAATATCACTTAGTTCAATGTAACAGCCACACTGTATATGAAACTGGGGTAATACTTACAAGCTACACACTCTCTGTAGAATGTTTGACAGGAATATTCACTACACTGGTTATTTTAACAAATACCTACTACCCACAAATCACAAGGCAGATGACAGGGATAATGCTCAGGGACTTTGACTTCAGAGGATAGGTTTTGTTTCAGAAGTTCTTGGCATCAAAAGGCCAAAAGGGCACTATTTACTGTTTCCTTCAGTCTGCACAGCTTAGTCACTGTGAGACAACATTGCACTAGAAGAACAAATATTGTTCAGAAAACCAAAAAGCTATACAATAGTAAAAAGAATACCATCGGACACGTTGCGACTTGGCTGTACAATAACATTTTACAACACTTAAGTCTGAATATGTAAACAACTGTAATAGAAACGTCAGCGCAAATGATGTGCAGGACCAAATGAGTTTCATATTGGGAATTCTTAAGTACCCAGTAAGGTACAGTTTTATTACAAGTATGTCTAATATCCTGAAAGTCTGTTAAGATCTAAATAATCTTACGGTTTACAGTAATATTAGTATAATTATTAATTACATTTTGCATATGAAAACATGAATAGAGTAAGAGTTGTCTCTGCACCACGATCAGCTGATCAAATGTTTGACTGGTACTGTGTTTGTGGGAAAACAGGAGAAAAAGTTTTGTTTGTATACTGAGGAGACATTCTGTCATGTAAATATAATATATAATCACAACACATGACAACTTAATTAACTAAAAATGGAAAATGGACTTTTAGACACTTGGTTGGTAAGATCGTCCTTTGGTGAATTTTTATGAATATAAAGACAGCTCATACATACATGCTGGCAGTGATATTGATTCAGAGAAAAAGAAATGCAATAGTCTTCCACTCCAAGGAGCTGTGAGATTTGCCTTTCAAATGAAGTTCTGTAACTTCTTAAAACACCACCTCTCGCAGAAATAAGTGTTCGTCGTTACTGCCAGGCCTCCTTCTCCTCTGAGACTCACTTACTAATTATAAAATGCATAAAACATGCCGCAAATGCCAGCGAGACAATAGAGGGAAATTGTGAATTTTCAGCCCTGACATTTAATGTACGCCTTGCATTATTCACATACCCTTTGCGTATTTACCCTTCTCTGTAACCCAACCTAGAGGAGCGGAAGGTAAGTGAAGAAGGCATGGACATTTCGAATCCATATTGGAAGGAAAGGAGGGAGCCGCGGAGGATAAGGAGGGGTGTGAGGGCATCTAGGTGGAATGGAAAAATCGACCACGTCGCGCTTAAATAACATCTCAGAGATGACAGCAGAGTCAAGGGGGAAGGAGGCTTATGTTTATTGGATTTATTTATTTTTTCATCCCATCTACTGGGCTTAGCGGGCAAAGAGTGTGCTGCTCTACTGTGTTTGCACTAAACTGGAGAAAAAAGGGGGAAAATGAGAAACATGGGGAAACCTGGGAAAGACAAGAGAGACTGTAAAAGGGACAGGCGTTCTCACAGGGGAACATTTATCTGAGAAAGAAGGCAGCAGAGAGAAAGCAGCAGAACGTTCTCCTTAAACTTGCCACCTAGCTGCAGAGTGACCGAGGTAAAGGCTGAGGTGAAAACGGTTTGACCTCCTGACTCATCTAAGTAATTTGTGCTCCAGTTGGGAGGGCAGAGAATTATGGGAGGGAGCCAGTGTCCCAGCTTTTTTCCTTTTTATTTCTGAGTCAGACAAAATACAACTATCATTTTTCCCTGCAGCACTGAACCTTAATGTGCAGCAGAATTCATCAGCTCGCTATCTGTGCACTGCAATTACCACAGCTGGGATTCCTTATTGGATCTGACACACATATGTGTTTCATGGTCCGTTTGTAGCTGTGTGTGTGTGTGTGTGTGTGTGTGTGTGTGTGTGTGTGTGTGTGTGTGTGTGTGTGTGTGTGTGTGTGTGTGTGTGTAGAATCTGAGCTGGTTTCAGTCTGTGTTTGTGTGTTTGTGTGTGGATATGCTGCCAAGCACCTGGCCAGGCTCTTGGCAAACATTAAAGCAGGTGGAGGTCCATCAGCATTAGAGGCCAGCTGTATTCCTCAACCCCAGCAGCTCACTACTCACCTTTCAGCATTTATGCGAGTCAGCAGCAATAGCTGACCAGCTGCACACCTGCTCCTACCCTGCCTTGTTATTCGGGCTCTGAGACCTGGAGGAGGGGGAGGGAGTTGGGGATTTGGGGGGTTGTGGCGGCAAGAAAGCTAGCGGCGGAGAACTGATCCTAACAGAACAGGATGACAGTCAGAGAGATATAAACAGGGAGGTTAAGAGAGAGAGAGACTCAGAAGGACAGACAGATGAATACGATGGAAGAGACATAAAAGAGAGGAGGAGAAAGCCAGAGACACAGAGCAGCATACTTCTACACTTTGATGTGGGAGCTGAATAGTAAACACCGGCTGGAGTCCTGCGTGTACATTCACCAGACTGTCTGTCAGTATAAAGTGTGCCTATAGCTCTATCGCCTCCATGTTACCTGTGCTGAGATCTCACTCACCAACGTCGGCCTACTTCAGACTGCACCTACCTGCTTCTCACCTACACAGTAAGCCTGTCCTGCAGCAGTGGGAAGATATTATGGCAGTATGGCTAGGGTAGGGTTGCTTCTTTATTTAATTATTTTAGGAGCAATTGAAAGTCAAGCTGAACCTCAGCAGAATAACCTGGCAGCGTTCAATGAAATTAATATGGTGTGATGCCTACCCAAATCGTATTAACGTGTAGAGTTACTTACAATACGGGAGCTGTTTACATGATTTTCTATGTAAGGCATAATATGCTGAAAAGTTATTCCCCCTTTAAGCAAACTTCCATCTGACTGCCTGTATGGAAAGTATGGGAAGGTATGAGGAAAAAGTCAGCTTTAATAAAATGAGATTTATGCTCTAATACTGTTGCTCAAACACATTTCATAATTAAAAAAATAAGCAAAACATTATTTGTCAACATGAGAAGATATTTAGGACATAAATATTCTGAAATCATAGAACATGAAAATCCATCAAAGTCTTCCCACTCACCAAAGCCAGGCACTCACTGGGCTCCATATCCTCAGCATTTATTTTACAGACCTCTGCAATCTGTCCACATCAAATATGTGTCTTCAATTGACCTCTATTTTTCATTCAGTAGGTTTGTCTGTTTGTGTGTGTGCGCGTGTGTGTGCGTGTGTGTGTGTGTGTGTGTGTTGCACGCTGTAGTTTTTAAAGGAGCTTCCTAACAATCCACCCCCCACAAAAAAGAGAAAAACTACCGTACATGATTTTAAGAAAGACAAATGCTATTCATCATGCACGGCCTAACGCCTACAAGTAGCTGTAGGAGGCATTCTCAAATCCGTCCCACTCCCTTTCTTGACTAACAAAAACTTGTTAACAGTCTAAGGACATAAGAATGATTATGGATTAAAAGAACAAACGTGACCTGCAGTTAAAAAGTATGTTGGATTAATCAAATGAGAACAAAGAGAAAGGGGATGTTAAAGGGCATCTGATTAAAAATAGAGAAAGCGTAATAATGTAATTGGCTTTTTCTCAGACTCCCAGTGCCTACAGGCTGAGTCGGGTTTTGAATAAGCAGGTGGTGGGAACTCCCCTATGCACGACACACACACACACAACTAACAACCACACAACTGGATTATGAAGCAGCAGAGCCAGCAATAATGTCAGTGCACAGCATAATGCCGATAATGTCGGGAGACACACTCTGATGGCCTGTGGTTAGAAACTGGAACCCCTACAAATTATATGCTGTGTTGGCTTCCTGTGTGTGTGTGTGTGTGAGAGAGTTCATGTTTCTGCGCAGTACATTTTACATCCATGTGTGTTAGTGTGTGTGTATGATTGTCTTATCAGTGCAGTCTCTGGCCAGTTTCCAGCTAAACAAACAAACAGCCATATGGTCAATTAAGGCCCATCAATACCTCTGTTAACATCTATACCAACTGATAATTAAGAAAACAACAGCCTGTCAGCAGCACGCTCTGCTGAAAGTCATTTTGCCCCTAGTTACATACCTCGCCCACTCATCTGTGTTAGAAATGTTAGAAAATGCTGCTTTTGTTAACAACTTGCTCAGTATGACGCACCGTGGCCGGCTTCATCCTCCCAGGCGACCCTCGTGGCCAAATATTGCGGTTGGTCTCCTTTTGAACCCCACTATGCACCTTAATTATTCCTCCCAGGTCTACCTGAAACGATTAGCTGATTAATCAGTTAGCCTGAAAATGAAATGGCAATGTATTTGCCAACAATAATTTAAGTCATGTTTTTCATGGGAAAACATGACTTCTCTAATCTGAATATTTGCTGGTTCCAAATGTTTTACGACTTTGGAGTCAGGTAAATAAGCTCTCCTTTTTTCACTTTGTCTGAGTATTTAAGGAAAATACTTGAAATTAATGGCTACTGGCCACTGCAGGTAGCTTTTGAGTTCTTCTCTAATTAAATTTCTTTGCAATGACACAACCATGCATGAGGGTGACTGTGTACTAATTACTTGACACAGAGGTAAAGTAAATTCATTAAACACAACTTATTAAATTATCTAATCATTGACATTGTGGTTACAGTAACCAATAATGCATACAGTGATTATTGTAAAAGGACATGTCTGGAGTTTGGGATAGTAATAAATCAACTTGGTGGGAAAACATATTCAGATCATTTAACAAGCAGTGCAAGATTTAAAAAAAATGCCACTACATAAAAGTCCTGTACCAAATGCCATTACATTAATGGCACAGTAGGGTGATGGTAATTTTCATACAAGACTATTAATATAAATAAATGTTAAAAGGATTGACACGGATGAAGAAAACTCTGCTTCTTTTCACTTTATTTCTCTTGTGCTGATTTCAGTTGAGCAGCAATCACCTTCTTAGATGCAGGAATTAGCATTGCACATTGCCTGTGTTTAAGTAATTATGAGAACAATAAAACAGAATGCTCAGCAGTTGGCAAATCTCTTTGTGGCAATGAAAATGTGTTTAGAAGTAGACTATGACTAATACTTACAAGTGGAGGTCATGCTTATTTTAAACATAGATTAGCATATACTTTCAACTGTGGTGCTTGAGATGAAAAACAAATGATACTTTAGTGAAATAATACAAAAGGTATGCGGTTTGTGTTTTAACTGCAAGGTCCAGAGCATGCATGTTAGGCTAACTCAGAGCTTCCCAAAGTGTGGGGCCCCCATTGCAGGGGGGGGCGCGGTATGAAAAGAAGAAGAAGAAAAAAAAGAACGCTTGGATACTGCTAGCATAATAGACAGGTTTTTGACGGGGCTCCCGCACAAACGCAAAGCAGGAGATGAAGCATCGCTGAATACGTTTCCAAACCAACTTCCTTCCAAGCCAGGGGTCAGCAACCTTTCACACTCAAAGAGCCATTTGGACCCGGTTTCCACACAAACGAAAACACTGGGAGCCGCAAATACTTTTTGACATCTAAAATGAAGATAACACTGTATATATTGTTTTTTACCTTTATGCTTTGTGTGAACAACTAAGGTGTGAAATCCCTGAAGCGCTACAGAGAAAATTACATTTTATTTATGTAATTAACACATTTTGAACTCTTAAAGAAATATAACAAAAGGAAAGCTGAACTAAAATGATCCATGTAGCAAACAAAAACTGTTGTGAGCCGTCACCCTTATACAACCTTTGTGCTTTTGGAGCCTTGACCTGACTTTTAAAAAATAACTGGGAAAAAAAGCACTATGCTGCTAAAAAATGAAAAAAATAGGAATAGATATTTGCAAAATTCTGCCTAAATATGTATTTTACCTGGTTAATGTGTGTGGCGGGGCGTGGTCTGCAGCGCCGCTGCAGGGGAGTCAGACACACCTGAGCGGCGCCGCAAGCACGCCTCGCTGCCTAAATGTCTGTGCTCTCTCTGATGTTGTGTTGTTGTTGGTATGTGTCGGGCTGTGAGCTGAAAAGCTACAGCCGGCTGTATGCGTACAGCAGCTGTGTGTGAAAAGTTGTCAATGAAGAGATGCTGTATGGAAACATCGTCGGGTCTGCCTGATATGTTTACAACGGGACTTCTGCTCCTGAACCTCTGCGCACAGCGTCTGCAGATCGGGGCTGTACGAAGTCACTTTCATCTTTACGCAGGACTGTAAGCTGTCGTCTGTGAGGCGTGAGCGGTGTTTGTTTTTAACATAGTTCACGGTGGAGAACAGCTGCTGACATAATGTGGATCCGAAGATCCATAATTGGCCTACCTGGGTTGAAAGTCTCGATAAATGCGATTTCTGCGGGTACACCGGCTTCCGCGAGTGTGACGCTTATTTTGAGCAATGAAAAAATAATAGAATATAATTTTATTTTTATATTTCAATATCACAATAATCTTCCAATTTAGAACTACAAGTTAAAAAGAACATAAATAAAATACACTTCAGCTAAATACTTCTAATTTATTTTCCCAAACCACTATCTGCCATTCTGCTATTCATCTCATGTAAACAATAACGTGGCGCACAGCGTGACGTGAAAAAAGGCACATACCTTTGACGTTGCGTGACGAACTCTGTATTCCTCGTCCACACGTAAACGGAAAAAAGGAGTTTTAAAAAAATCTCAGTTTTTGGTGATTCGAAATGTCGTTTACGTGTGGACGAAAGGCCCAAACACATAGAAACAGCTGCGTTTTCAAAAATACCCGTGTAGGTGCGGACGTAGCATAAAAGAGTTAGTAGTTTATTTTATTACTACCTGTAATTTATTGCATTTGCTTAATTGTTTACTAAATGTTTGAGGTGTGAAATACACCGCAATGGGGGAGGGGCGTGAATATTTTTCTTGTAAAACAAAGGGGGGGGCTAGCAAAAAAAGTTTAGGAACCACTGAGCTAACTGGTGCAGTGTAGGTATGGATTTGTGCATGAATTGGCGATCTGTCCAGAATGAATCTCTCTCCCAATGCCAGCTGAGATAGTTTCCAGACGCCTAGAGTTCCCAAGTTAGATAACAAGTTTAAGAAATGGATGAATCACAGAGCACATTTTTTTCAAGTTATTAAACATACATACACTTTACACTTTTGTTGCTGAGCTGGAACTCAAAGATCCCCAAGCAAGGATTAGACTTATATCAATTTTCAGTTGCTCTGAGTCTGGAGCATTAAACCCTCTTTCATTTATCTTCATTTATCTTTGTTGGCAGGTACTAAAGTAAAGGTTCAACAAATAATGAAAAAACGAGGAGCTTAAAAACACAATTAGTTGCAAGTTACTGATTACCTGCCCAAAACTGGTATCAAGAATCAGGGAAACAATCTCATTTCTATCAGTTACGTCCAGTTTGAGGGACTGTAAAATGTGTAATGTGTTGATGATGCCACCAAATGGATTATGTAAAGCTGTTAACACATCCTAATGTATAAAATTTGCTTGATAATCAGTTCCGTAGGACACAATTTTAATACCCATTTATGATCTATAGGAATATTTTGCTTGGTTTTTAATTGTATGTTTTATTACACCACAGTGTGTTTTAACAGTACACACACTGCAGTTGCACAACAAGTTGTGTAACTGCAGATGACAGTTACAGATACTTATTTCGTCACAGTCAATGGATGTGTTTCTGGATGCATTAATCAATGAATTCCTAGTACTCACTTAGTGCTGTTGTATGATTATTTTCTATTATATGTGAAACTACCACGCCCTCTTTTTTGTAGGTTTACCACCCATCCTCCTTCTCCCACCCCATCCCATCTCTCATCCCATCCTCATTAGCCCCCCATCCCCCACCCCCGATGCAAAATCTCCCTTTCCTGCTTCATTTTGGAATCTGATAATTACACAAGCTGCTCACCACTGAGTCAAGCTGCCTCATAAAGTCCCTATATGCATACTGCAACATCTCCTTTATTAGTTGCAAGCTAGTTTAATCCTTTCCAAATAGGTCCGCACAGAGTAAGTTGGGCTTCAGTTGATAATTTGCCAGCAGCAGCAGAAAGCAAATTCTAGTAACTAAAAAGGACCGGGGGGATGGGGAACTCAAATTAGACCACCTTACAGCAATATAGGTGTACTTTGGGTTGTTTTTTAAATATACAAAAGAGTAATTTATGCCAGTATAGCCCTGTGCATAAATGATATACCTGAGAGATTCTGACAGGTAGAAAATAATGCATTAACCCTTTAACACGCCACTGATAGCCAATGGCCTTTTCAGGGTCAGGATGAGAAAAAAGGTTAGGGTTATATTCATATTTACTCTTTATATGACGTCATTGTTTATTTACCATACCCAAATTTACAACAGAAGCCATAGGTAACAAAAAACATGCTTTAGTATTTTTAAGCCACACTTGTTACAATGCAGTATAAACCTGACTCTATTCCTAACAGATGTTAAAGTTAATTTTATATGCTGCACTAATCTGTTGTTTTTCTAAGTGTCTTCTTTATTGTACTGACAATTGATATTCATCTTGCAGTTAACCTTAGAAGGTACTTTTGGACAAAATTGTTTCTACAGTCAAAACAATGTGGATTTAATAAGTAATATTCAGCGGGCAGCTGTGCTAATCTGATCAGCACCAATAGGCCGTAGACAGACAAAGTTTCTAGAAAATGAAGATGATGGTGCAGTTAGCTGGTAGAGAGATGAAAGGCAAATCACAGCTAATTGAGGAGAAAGCAAATTAGATGACTAGAAACATGCTTTGCTATGACTCCTGTGCTAGACAAAACACTATTACAGTATATACGTGGTTAGCATTACACCAACACCAAAACACAAACTGCTCTTTTTTTATATATAAACATATATATATACATATACATACATATATATATACATATACATATATATATACATATACATATATATATATATATATATATATATATGTATATATACATATATATACATATATATATACATACATACATATATACATACATATATATACATATATATGTCTTGTTCTTATGTGTGTGTGTGTGTGTGTGTGTGTGTGTGTGTGTGTCTGTGTGTGTGTGTGTGTGTGTGTGGTGTTGTTGTGTGTGTGTGTGTCTGACTGTTTGTTCAGCTCTATACAAAATCCATAAGAAACCTAGCAGAAATGTTGTTTTTATGCCTTATTAAAGCTCTGTACCGTACCAGCTGTAGGCTGGCATGTTGCAGCTGCTGCATAGTTGGCTCACTGAGGTACCTTCAGAATGCTAACTGCCTTGGTAACTGAAGGGTGAATCTCTGTCCACGTACAGCAGCTTACAGAGGAGAAATAATCCAGCAGAATTCAAATGTCATGACATACATGGCACTATCATAGAAGTTAATTACTGAATCACCCCAAGCTAACACTAAGTATAATTGGTGCTGCCTGAGACAGTGAGCTCACAAACAGCATTAACAAGCTCTTGGCAGAATTGTCCACAGCTGAGTAAAATCTTTACATATACAAACAGTTGGCATATAATTGAGCAAGCGCTGGGCCCCATGTGGGCCATCGAAAGCTTATCAGTCTGGCCACGTAGACTACTGTGGCAGCCATACAATTATCACTGGTTTAAATGTAGGTATAATGATTATTCCAACTATTACACTGATGAAAAGGCTTTGACTGTAAACACTAACTAGCCACAATGTCGTTGTGTTAATAGCTGGACTGACATACATTAGGAAAGGCAAAGCTTATTCCTAACATATGTAGTTGAACAAACAGAGGCCACATTATAAACCAAGCACATCCATCTATGAGCTTATGGCAGCTTTTGTGGATGCAGATTGGTCTGTTTCAGCATGAAATCACTGCAGAGTCAGGAGGTTAGTGTTTCATCCACAGATGAATTTAGGCAATTATTTGCTTTTGTTGTTGGAATGCTATCAGATAATGGCATAATTTCTGTCAGTTTGAAGGATTGTTATTGGGGCTGATACATTCTGGTGCTGCCTTATATTCCTAATGAAGTAAATCTCTTCACATTGTTTAAAAGCCTTAGTAATGGAGTCACTAATAATATGTGAACTCGGATGTCATTAATTTGTGACGAGCAGCAGCCTCAGCATTGACCAGCAGCATTTACTAATCAGCAGTGTAGTCACTTTTGTTATTTGCCAATACCACTAAGTTGACAATAACAACCAGTAATGAGTAGAATTAGCCATAGCCATGGGCACTACATTTAAAAGGAAATCCATAGATAAACAAACTGCTGGTCATTTAACTGCTGAATAGGTCACTTCTGATAATGTAGCAGACATCGAGGACAAACCAAAGCCATGCAAATGGGCTGGACAGTTAAACAAATCCACATCTCACGCACTGTTACACATTTGCACTTATTCCGGTCCATAACAGTAGAATAAAGCTCCTCTGGCAGCCAATAAATGATGATACTTGTGTGCAATTGCTGTGCTTTTTGTTGTAATGTTTTTTCAGGCCAGCCACAACAAAAGGACCCCAAAGCACTATTCATCATCAAATCATTAAGCTATTAGCACAATCAGTACAAATGTTACAATTGATGGGACTATTAGAATAGCTTTCACTACTGACTGTGGGTATCTTGGTTGATGTCAAAGGAATGCTCTAAAAGAATAGTTGGCTGGTAATTGGCTGGCTTAAGCACTTACAGCCTATCAGGCATTGCCAGGCAGACCATATGTGGACTAATGGGCAGACCATGGTGTTAGAATGAGTCGAGTGATAGAGGTGTTCCACCTTGCTAAATAGCCCAGATCCACAAACGCAAACATTAACTTAGAAACAGAAGTGGACTAATTATAATTCCAAACACATACTGTGTCAGTGCTCTGTAACCTCAGCTACATTTTTATGGAAGTCAGTCACTTTGTGATGCTGTGACCAGACTCTGGACACATGCACCCAACACCTGATTAGAATAAAAATGAGAGACTAATTATGGAGGATCTGCATAGTTCCAGGAAGCATGACTTTCTCTCGGTATGTTGAGCTATAATGGAATTCTGATTTTAGTCAAAAGGATGGAATTCAGGAAAAGTCATCCAACAAGAACTGCTTTACTGTATAGTCTTTTTAGAAAATAATGGAAGAACATGATTATTCCCTTACTTCTCATTTCACCGTTACATTTCTTCTTCTCTTTGCAGAGCATCAAATACTACTATTCAGTCAGATGTTGCTGGGATCTCCAAATTATGCAAAAGGTGTACTGACACCTAGGCACTGTACACCTTTAGTTAGCGATTCTTCTTTAAAGAGCTCCACATTAGGAAACTTGAGGGATGGCAGTGGAGTAAGTGATTATCACTCAGGACACCGTGTTTTGTGTTAAGGGGCTTTTTGTTTTCCAACTGTAATGAATTCTGAGACACCTGTCTCATTATTGCCTAAAGCTGTGATGTCATGGCACTGATGCCAAAGGACACCTTGTGAATAATTTAGAGATGCCAATTCCTTTGGGAAAATTGCAGGATGTGATGCTTTGGTAATGACTATGGGTTGGATTATCATGGAATTCCGTGCATAACATCATATTCAGAACATGATTTATTACATTGGTAAAATAAACTTTTTTGACCTGTAAACCCTGTGACACTTTCATCATCCTTAGTTAGCTCATGTTAGTATTTTAAATAACTGGAGAGCCAACATGCAATTAACAGGCCATAAAATGGGAACCTACACTAACACGTTTTTGTAAGTGTCATTTGTTATTCTGGAATGGTAGCTTCAGTTATAACTTGTTATTGTCATACCTACTTATAGTTTTTAGGTAGGTTCAAACCATCATTGCTTACACCATTGTCAATCCTAAGAAGGTATCTGCTATGATGGTTAGTGCTGCTCTGAGCTCCTATATCACACTATGATTTACACCATTAAAAAAAAATCCTAAAAAAACAGTAATATCCTGGCAGCTGGGGCGCCAAAATAATACCAGAAAATACCAGAAAATAACTTTCTCATGAAAATACAGTTATTTCCAGTAATGACAATACAGTTTGTTGCCCTACTTTTACATGGTATTCTGCCTTTTTCAAGTGCTTTTAAACATTAAATTAAAAACATTTTAATGTGATTAAACAATGAAATTACCTATAAACAAGGTCAATGGATGTGGCAATATGAATAAAAACACTTAAATGTACAGAAATATACAGTTAGTTTAAATAATAATGGATTGCATTCACATAGCGCTCTTTGAGATCCTCAAAGCGCTTTACAATTCCACTTTATAATTCCCCTCTGGCAATCAACAGTGCGTGAAGTGTCTTGCCCAAGGACACAACGACCAAGAGTGTCCGAGGCGGGGCTCGAACCGGCAACCTTCTGATTACAAGGCGAACTGCCAACTCTTGAGCCATGATCACCCTAAATAACAATAATAATTATTATTATTTGATGTAAAAAAAGTTTGTGAGAATCATTTTCTATATTTTGCCATAGCATTACGTTTGAATTTAACAGTTCAATCTTTCAAATAACGGACAAGCATTTGTGAAATTATGACACATTTGTGAATGTATTTTAACAATCTAAATATGCACATGTACAGACAAATGCATTTAAAAAACAAGAAAATTATGTTTATTACATTTACAGTGATTTTACATTAATTTACATTTGAAATGTAAAATCACAGTCTATTCATGTAAATTTAACAATATTCTAGACGAGCAGTACAAAACTTTAGGCTTTTAATTATTTGCTTGAAATGTTATATGCAGCACACATCTTTAAAGAATTTCAAAAAACAAGAAATAGGTACACACGTTTGAATTTATTTAGTTTGGGGTTTTTTATTCACACAGGGCAAAAAAGGATAAACACAAGCTAGATATATACATACACCCACACTAACTGGTTAAATCAATTCTGACTGGATATTTGAGCACTCTTCTTTAGAACCGGTCAAGCTGATTTAAAACGGATGGTTTCCTCACACAAAACTCCATGATCCATATGCTTGAGATCAGAGCTTTGGATGGGCCATTTCAGAAGGTTAATGTTAGTGCTTTATCCATTCTGAAACTAGTTTTTATGCGTGTTTTTGATCACAGTCTTTATGGAATGCCCAATTTGTCCTAATTTTTTCATCTGTGTAACTGTGTAACCATTTGAGTTAAAGTTTAAGAAATTAGAATTTAGAGCATTTGAAATAATTTAGATCCATCCACTTTGTAAAATGTCCCAGTACCACTGGCAGAACCATAACTGTCATTGTATCATTGTATCCTTGTCGCTTGTTCATGTGGAGATCAGCAAATTTCACTCAAGCTCAAAACTGCAGATTCTGAAGCAGGGGCTTCTTGGTCTGCACCTCTAAGTCGATGGCACTGTGGACAGTGATACTGGTGTTCCATCAGTTTCCAGTTGATTGCAGGATTGATTCTTGGTGATTGGGTTGTTCCTGGTGTAAATATTTGATATTGTATGTATATTTTTGACCCTCTGTGGATTAGAGAAAGTCAAAAATAAGTTAAAACTAGCCATAATTTAAAACTATTTGGGGGGTTTTTTACGTTGTTAAAGGTGTTTGCTGTACAATCTTTCCAGCCAAGAAAAACAACAGTTCAAATAAATCATCAATCATTTTCGGATCGTTTAAAAACATTTAAAGAAGATGCATATGTACTCCAACTACAATATTTTTGAGTTTAGCAATTTCATCTAGCAAATGATCTAAATTCTTTTTTGACTACTGAGGATATAAAACTTCAATTCCAAAAGATCTCATAAATCCCATGTTCACAACATAACACAGAAAGCATACTAAATAGAATTTTACAATTTCCTGAAAAAAATTAGCTCATTTGATTTGAATTTGATTACAGCAACATGTCTAAAAAATTTAGGAGGAGGTCAACGAAAGGCTAGAAAAGTACTAAAAACAAGCAAAAGGAGGAAAATTTCACAACTAATTACATTACTTGCCAACAGGTCATTACCACATAAAAACATCTTAGAGAGAGAGTGTTTTTCACAGGTAAAGATGGTGGTAGTGCATTGAAAGCATATAGGAAATCACTGCATGGCCTCAGGGACACTTGTAAAAATCACTAGATATGAACACAGTTTACTGTGCCATCGACAAATATAGGTTTAAAGCTCCATCATGCAGGAGAAGCCACATATCAACATCATCCAAAAATGCACAATTCTTTCTGGGTCAAAACTCATTTAAAATGGACTGAGGCAAAGTAGAAAACTGTCCTTGGGTCAGATGAATCAACGTTTGGAAAACACGGACAAACGCATAGATCAGCGCTCTTTAAAATTCATTTGCACTTTGCAGCTCTATGTTATGCTCCATTGTATACATGATTTTTTTCTTTTTTCTTGTTTTTAATTTACTGTGGGATCAAAAGTACATTACGGGTTCACATTTTTGTACGTGTAATGGATCGCTTTTAAATGAGCCTGACTTTATGGTGTTTGGTCACATTCGCGCTGACAGGGGCTATGCTATCCCTTTTAAGCCCATTTCACAAGGTAAGTAATGGCCGCCCAAGGCTCATTCATCTCCAGTAAGTGGTGAGCAGGCAGGTGGAGAACCACAGGCTGTCTGGAAACTATAGAGCCACGAGTGTTCGTTCTAAAACTGTCATGTTTATGTTCAATCGCTGCTCTCCCACACAGCTACTTGGCCAGAGTTTAATCATACAGAAGTTTCTTTACTTAACCTATGAAATCACAGTTAGTCAGAAGAAGTCTAATAACATATAATAACAAAAGACTGTGCTATATTATTAAATATTACAAGAGCAGTAAGAGAGAATGCTGGAATCAATTCAGAACTTTTTTCACATGATCTTATCAAGTAATTAAAAGTACATACTTCATTTCATTCTGTTAATCATGTGTTAATCAGGCTGCTGCCATTGTGTAAAATTGCATGTCAGTTCACACGAAATCACACCACAAGTAAAAAAAATGAAGAACTGTGGTGCCACAAGTGTGTTTTACATACACTATTATCAAGGTTTCTGGAACAGTCTACAATAGTGCAGTTTTAGTTTTGTTGTCATGCTAAGTAAACAAACTAATAATGATTATTTTACCATTCACCCATGAAAGTTGCTTTCAATGTCTCAGTTACCCAGGCAAAAAAACGAGAAAACGAAAGAAAGAAAAGACCAGAGGAGAAAAAACAAGGTGTAAATAGGCAGACGTTGCATTCAGACATGTGCACAGTAGAATATTGGCAGTGACAGTATGTGACTGCCTGCTAACTGATAAGACTGTATTAACAATGCCCGCCCCACTAAATGCTGGGTAGGATTTTCTGTAGAGTGCAAAAATACAAGAGGATTATGGACTGCATAGACAAAACGAGGTGTCCCAGAGATGACATTAACATCAAAGTGGTGGAAAGCACAAATTAATGCCGGTGTGACTTTCAATCACTAAACTGACTACTACTGCACTTTTCTTAAGAGCCTCTGTGCCATCTCATCCAGCAGCATCAACATTTCATTGGTATTAAGTTACATACAAAGGTTTGTAAAGCTGAGAGAGGAATGTACAGTCAAACGTTCAGAAAATGGGCAATTGTAAATATCAGTTTATTTCCCTACAGGTAAAATCTACACACACAAATTACTGGACTTCAAACTTAGTTATGTATGTAGTTTACAAAAACCTGAATTTGATCTTTTCTTTCAGGAAGGAATCTACCAAAAATTCTTATTAATCTGACAAAGATAAGATTTTAGTCTTAACGCAAAGTCATGCATGTTAGGTTAGAACATCCATGTCTGCACAGATGTGAGATGAGGCTCCTCGGAAAAATACTCACATTTGTAAGGTATATTTGAAAGTGTTAAGGAACAATAGTTCAAATGAAAAAATAACAAAAATTAGAGGGTATCAAATTTAGATTTTTTTTAAAAGGTGCGTACAAAATTGTATCAGATAATCAAGTCTGACCTTTATATACAAACCACAAGGGTACAAAAAAGCATCCCATGTCAAGAGCAGAATAACAGCACCTGTGAGATTTTTCCATGTGACTGACTTGTGAATTTAGTAAATGTATCACTACCTCAAAGAAAATTTGCTATATGCAGACAGAATTAGTCTTACATCTGTTTAGGAGATGGTTCAGTGGAGGGTTTTACAAATGCTCAAACGTCTTCAGAAATTTCCAGTTCATCAGTCATATCACTGGCGAAGCTGCATGAAACCACAGATTGCATATTGCTTACCATCTTTATCCAGCCTCGCCTTGAAGTCATAACATAGGGATAAATCCCAGCTTTCACTTTAATCAGTTTTTTCTATATCAAATAGTTTTTGGGCCCACAGAGTGTCTGATGTACTCTTACTAAGCTTGTGGGGCCAGGCCAGTCAGCATTGGTAAACATAGCATTCTGCTTTCATTACACTGGTATTTTGTGAAGACATTTCTTATTTGCTTTGTTCTAACTTCATGTAGCCAGACAAATAACTGCTCTTTTCATCGTGCTCCTGTGAGCCAGATAGCTTTCTTTCTGTTCTTCCTAGTTATTTTATCATTAGGTAAAAAAAAAGTTTGATGTGGAATCTCAATACATCTCTTCGTTCTCTCAAATAACCTCCATATATAAGAGCTTTTAATAAACATTGTAACATCTGCTGCATAATTCAGAGGTTCTAAAACTTTTTCTGCTCCAGACCAAAATGAAAAATGTAACAGTATCCCCTGAGTCCCATGGAGCCTCATTATTCAATGCCACTATTATCACACAGGAACCATAGCAGAGGTAAGACCAGGAAATATTACAGTTTCCAGTATATATTTAAAAAAAAACAATATATGTATATGTGACATGTTCTATTTGTTTTAAATCTGTGTGGCCAGTGCCAGTCACCAGGGGCAACCATTCTCTCTGTCGAGTATGAAAGGGCAATAATGTATGACCCAGAAAAATGATCTTCACTAGCAACTACTATTGCTTCTAGTGGTGTTGCTTAACCACGGCCAATTGCAAGCCAATCGCCTCATCTCTCCAGCAGGCAATGCGTCTTAACGCATGTGTCCTTTGGACTTAATCCCAAGCATATCAGACATAATACAGTCAGCTAGTGTTTGCATGTTGTGCAGAGATAATATTAGAAAAAAACTTAAAAGAAAATAACACCCTTGGACTAACAGTGATGAGCAGGAATTTCACATGGGAACATGTTTCCATTTGGCTCATTAAAATCGTGCAAATTAAAATTAGTCAACTGTTTGAATTCGTGAAGGAAAAAAAACTTAAATCAATAAAAGAAATATCTCAAGGCCTTTTAATCTGTATAAAGTGCATCATAGCTGCCTTTGGGGGAAAACAAAGCCCCCTTCTATCTTTTATCTTTCATTTCCAAAGGACAGAGATATTGGTCACCTACTGTGAAAGGAAAAGAATGACTGAAGGCTTATTTACCCTTCCAAGCACTGTCAGTAGCAACCTATCTCTACTACCAGAGCATATTAGAAGCTTATAACAGTTCATTGAAATGTGTTTAAGTAGCCCCTTCAGCTGTAACAGATGTGCTTCACTCTCCTTGGTCTCATCCACAAACACACACGCACACACACACACACACACACAGAGTATATCTCCCACTGCATCATGGATAGATTGGGCACTATTTCTTAATGATCTTTTCCCCTGGGATTCTATAGAAAACCATTTAGTTAGCAGTGCCGCTCCTCAATAAAGCCTGAAGAGATCTTGTAATTGCTTCAGCAGGCCTCAGCAGCAACATTTGATTTTGCTAAGCAGAAACTGCTGCATAAAAATGGCCCATCATGCATCTGTGCTGTATTTAACCTCCAGTGAAACCACTGTGCTTCTTTTAACCTCTCCAGTCTTAAATCCTCATAAGTCTAATGGGGTCAATGAAAACACGAGAATGTCAGTCAAGTGTTTCCTCAGTCATCAGCAACTACTGTAGAAATTATAACTACAGGCATTAGTTCTTTGTTAACGATGACAGAAACATGAAAATCCCAGCCATAGTCCAGTTCTTCCCTCTCTAACAAGTCTTGCAAAGCTTTATTTGTAACATAATTTATTATTACACCAAAAATCATTTTGTATTTCTGTGATCTTTGACTTCAGTGAAATCCAGCCCACACCATTTATGGACATGGTTTTGTCCAACATGGTTAGATTCATATGTGGATCTTTTTGGTCATGAAATCATACTAAGAATGAAACCTCATAAGATATATACATATCTTATGAGGTTTCATTCTTAAAGTAAATGCACGATTCAAACCAGAGCAGGCTTGCATTGAACATGATATTGGCATGTTAGCTTTTTCAGTCTGGCATCTAAAGCCTACAGAGTTACTTTTATCAGTTGGATTGCAGTCTGTTCAGTCACGATTTGTAACAATGGCCTAACATGCCGCGACAACAACCTGCTGCTTAACGTCAGCAAAACCAAGGAGCTCATCGCGGATTACAGGAGACTACAGAGAGGAGGCCACACCCCCATCCACATCGAAGGAGCAGAGGTGGAGAGAGTCAGCTGCTTCAGATTCCTGGGCATCAACATCAGCGAGGATCTGAGCTGGTCACACCATGTTGGTGTGATCACAAAAGCAGCAAGACAGCGGCTCTTCTTCCTGGGACGCCTGAGAAGATTCGGCATGAACCCCAGAATACTTACAAACGTAAGTATTCTGGCTGCATCACCAGTTGGTACGGCAGCTCTGGACCGCAAAGCTCTGCAAAGGGTGGTGAGATCAGCACAGCGCATCACAGGGACTGAACTGCCAGCCATGCCGGATCTCTACAGACAGCGCTGCATGAGGAAGACACAGCGGATCCTCTCTGATCCCAGCCACCCCAGCCACAGACTTTTCACACTCCTGCAGTCCGGCAGGCGGTTCAGGAGCATCCAGACCTGCACTACCAGACACAGGGACAGTTTTTACCCACAAGCCATCAGACTTTTGAACTGACATTCCATACACACCACTACACACTCACTACAATTACAGGACTCTGCACACTGTCACTTCAACAAATGAAACTTGAACATCGCCTGAAGCGTGCACTGATAAGAAGACATAAATTTTGTTGTTGTTTTTTTTTGTTTGTTGACAATTGGTAAATGATCAGCCAGCTCTCACGCTGATGCCAGACAACACAGCCATATTTTTCACTTAAAATGATACATATTTTTAATAAAACATTGCAGCGAATACGTCGGACTCTTGAGGATGTCTCAGTGCTATGGATAAATGTTCCTCTTCAGTGGTGAATAAATGAATTCTGTTTGAAGGCCTGGTCCATTACACTGATCCTCTCCAGTAGGACAAAGCCTCCTGAGAGTTCAAATTGCAAGCACATAATGCTAAACAAGAATTCTAAGCATCTATCCACTATTCTTACCTCATAAAATAATCATGAACATTGACATGCTACAAGATATATGACTCTTATTAGAAATTCTGATGAGCTTCTTTATAAGTGGTGTATTTCTTTGTACAATATGTGCATTGCTAAAGAGGTGATACCCAAGGGGAAAGTCTGTTATTTACTCTTTACTGTGATTAGTTGTATAAAGCAGATGTACCATTATAATGATGGGAGCAGTATATCATCAAAGGTGTTCATGCAACCGTGTAACCAACACTTTGTCTTTTGTGAGTGTATCACAGAATAGGCCTGAATAAAGCCTACATGAAATTTAACATATTAACAGGTAGCTTGGTTGAAACTGATTGTTGGATAATTTAAATGCCCACACTGGTAACCCACTTGATTGCGTTAGAATGCACTTTAAGCGCTCTACTTAGGATACCAAGTACCTTTTAAGCAGACGTCGACCTGTATGCTCCTGCCAAGCTATAATTATCACAATGAGGCTAAGTGTTCATGAGGTAACACGCCTCTCTCAAGTGAGTCGAGCTGAACGAAAAGTTTTAAGTTAATTCCTGTATCTGCTTAGAATCAACATATTTATTGAACTTGTTCCTTTAGAGCAGTGGTTCCCAAACGTTTTTTGCTGGGCCCCCGTTTGTTTTACAAGAAAAATGTTCA
The DNA here is from genome assembly GCF_018398535.1 of Haplochromis burtoni. Taxonomy (NCBI): domain Eukaryota; kingdom Metazoa; phylum Chordata; class Actinopteri; order Cichliformes; family Cichlidae; genus Haplochromis; species Haplochromis burtoni. The sequence continues at coordinate 251,895 of NW_024582546.1, forward strand.
CGCCCCCGCGTGCACGCGCACACGCGCACACACATCCTCCAACCACACACGCCCATATTTTGCTCCATTGCGGTTTATTTCACACCTCAAACATTTAGTAAACAATTAAGCAAATACAAGTAATCTGCAATAAATTACAGGTAGTAAGAAAATAAACTACTAACTCTTTTACGCTACGTCCACACCTACACGGGTATTTTTGAAAACGCAGCTGTTTCGTCCACACGTAAACGGCGTTTCGAATCACCGAAAACTGAGATTTTTTTAAAACTCCTTTTTTGCGTTTACGTGTGGACGAGGAATACAGAGTTCATCACGCAACGTCAAAGGTATGTGCCTTTTTTCACGTCACGCTGTGCGCCACGTTATTGTTTACATGAGATGAATAGCAGAATGGCAGATAGAGACAAAATACTGTTAATCTGACTGTCTGCAGGTTTTACATGCTTACATACACACACACAGTTACTGTCCCTCCGTTTACAAAGCAGAGGCGTCACGGTGTGATAATTTTACGTGTAGTTGTTTTTTTTCCTGTGTAATAATATTCAACATTGCTGTCAATACATTTTTCAAAAAATGCCTCTCTGTGCAAAATGGGTTTAAAAACATAAACAGCTGTGGGATCTGTTTGTCCGTGATTGAACGGGGGAACAAATCGTGGCAGGATCAGCCTGATATTATTTGTATCCCCTGTAACTTTACTGTATAAAGAGCTAACATCTCCAAAATGTCAGGAGTAGTTAGTCATTACAACAAGTGTTTGTGAACTAAAAATCAAGAATGTGGGATACTTTTGTCGTGATTTGAAGAGCCCAGCGCTGCTCCCGACGAAGGGAAAACCAATTCTGCAGGGGAGACCTACCTCGGCACTTGTGCAGGTGAAACCAAAGAAAGATAGCTTCACCATATTTTCTAGTCTTTGGCTTAGAATGAAGTTGGTTTGGAAACATATTTGCTTCATCTCCTGCTAGCAGTGTCCAAGAGTTTTGTTTTTTCCCCCCTTTCATCCGCCCCCCCCCCCCGGGCACACTTTGGGAAGGTCTGCTTAAGAGGATGTGAAAGATTTCTAAGGAAAGTTTTTTTGTATTCAAGGTTTGTTTTTATGCCTAAGATCAGTTGGTCTGAAACTAGGAGAAAAAAGTGAGTCTGGTACATTTTCTGTTAGCTCCGAATCTTAATATGTAATATGTAATGAACCAGACATGAAAAACATGAATTCATAGGCAGGTGAATCTTGGGCAAGCTGTGGCAACCCCATTATCAGCATTATATTAGCTTTGTAATTATCTTGCTTGGTTTGAAGATGTTCATGGAATATTCTTGTTAACCAGATTGTGATACAGCAGTTTCATGTCAACATTAATCAACACAAAACTTGCAATATTTGGTATACAGACCAGTTTCAACCTGTGGCAGCTGCTTGACTGATTTGTTGCTTTTTATCATGCAAAATATTATATTATGTCTTAGGACTGTGTGATATGACGAAATATATCGGATGACGATATGAAAACATTTATCGTTTCATATTATCGTTTGTTTCATGGTGTTGCAAAATACACTGTTTATGGCAATATTTTTTTCTCTTCTACCACCTACGCAAGAATTTACAGAAAGTGCACTATTTTCTCACATACGTCGTTATTGGGATAAGAAATGTTTTATATCGGGATATGAGATTTTATCGCACAGCCCTATTATGTCTGATTTCTGTATTTCTATATCTTATTTGTGTCCAATTTCTTCTGTACTTGTTCTTCTTTTACTTTGGTTTTCTTTTTCATTTCTGTGCCCTTCCTTTCAGTTTCAGTTGTTGCTTTGAAATTCTAGTTTTGTATGCTATATATTGGTTTTTGTAACCCTTGACTTTTTTCTGTGGAGCATATTTTCGAAAAGCACTAAACAAATAAATATTTTCTTTCATATGGATTTCAGAAAGGTGGAGTGGGAGTTTACATTTCTGTTCACGAACTTTGGAATTTGCACAGCACATTCAGTCTTTGGCTCTGTATTTTTTGCAGCTATGTATCTATCTGTTGATCCTGCTTATTAAGCTCTGACTGACTGCATTTTTCATTTTCTTTGTTTTTATTATCATTGGATAACGACTGTATGGCAGCACAAAAATAGACAGCGCACATGTCTTGATATGCTGCTATATCCAGATAAATCCGTTGTTTATACAGTTTACTTAGAAAAGCTCTCCCAGTAGACAGAGGTTGACATCAGCAGCAGTTTTCAAAATTGTCAATATTATTATCAATATCTCATTATCCTATCCAAATGGAAGTGGAAGAAACCCATCTTTTCTTGAGCATGTCAACTGAACACCAGAGTTCAACTGATTTTTTTATGCTTTTACGCTAAGCAGACTGAGTGAAATACCAGTAAAATCACGTATTAACCAAGAAAGTGTGAAAATGTGCCCAGCCTTACAAGAAGTGCAGTATCAAGGTTAAATTGTTTATTCCCAACCAGCTCATGCTAAACAACCTTGTCTCTATGTATGATTTCTTCCCTACGATATCAGAATTCATGGGCACCACACTCACATGGCCTCAGATAGTCTCTGGGAACTTTTAATGTGATGGCACCCATGAGACATAATGATACCCAAGGTGTTCTTTCCTGTGATTATAAGTATGACAGCCACAAGGTTAGATGCATGAAAACTGCACCAAATGGTGCCATCGTTTTTGGAGAGTAAGGCCACAACTATAGAGCGAGCCTAGACTTTAAAATCAGTTCTCAATGATGCTCAACCTTTTTTTTTTTACATGTGTGAGTGCACTATTTAAGCCACTTTTTACCTCTCTCATGTATGAAATTTAGATGGAACAAAGTGGGAGGATGGGTGGTAAGAAGTAAAGGTTAACAGAAGGGATCAATAGCAACACATCTGCTGACATATCTCCAAACATATCCAACCACTGTTTTAAAAATCACTCACAACACATTCAAAGGCCAACACTCATTGACTTTCTACTTTATGTAGGTGAGTGTATATGTGTGTGTGTGTGTCTGTGCATGTGTGTTTGTGCATTTTTAATTGCTGCAGCGTGTCCTTTGAGAGTTCCCCACCACTTCTCAAACAATTAGTTTAATGGAGCATTGCACCAGTATCTGGGTTAGCAAAGTCAATACATTGACATTCGACAGACATGAAGTGTCAGCACAGCCATTTATACAGCCATGGAAACTCTACCACACACGTTAGATTAAACACATCCAACTTAGTGTAAAGCAAAATCTGCCTTTATAGGTACCGTGGTGAGGTGTTATTACTGGGAGGTTGTGACCTTTGGAAGTTATTAGACATGATCATTCAAAACAAAAGTTATTATTAAATAATGTGCCATGTATGTCTTTTACAAACATTACACTGTTTTTCAGACATCTACTCTTGGTAACAATGGTAACTGATGGCATTTCAGCTTTCAAAGTTGTCTAATATGCATGTATACATAGTAGTATACTTACTGAATCTATTTTATAGTTTTAAAAACATTCATGGATGACCACTTGAAGCATTTGTAGTTTGGTTTTTGGAGTTTTTTGCACAGCTATTTTTTTGAGTGTTGAGAAATAGCAAGAGCAAAATAATGATACAGGAAAAAGGTTTCACATTTGCAAACCTGTCTTAAAGGAGAAAATAGTCAGGAAAGTTACTAATCAATGTTAGATAAAAAGGTCTACAACAAATCCCAAAAAATCCATCATGTTTACTTTGTCTGTAGTTAAAAATGACCCTTTAAGCATGTTTTTCTTTTTCTTTTCTAATTACTGCAGAGGCCGAGCTACACATCAAAGAACTATGCATGGCAAATGTTTCTTTAACTGAGTGCTCTGTACTGTCTGAGCTAAGAGAGATTAGCCCAAAGCAACCTGATACACTGTCAAGAGATGACATCTGTGAAAATGCACCTTATCTAACCTTTTTTTCCACTGACTCTAGAAATGACTGCTTACTGCAGGTCTGCACTGCAGTATTCATGTCAGCAACACTTGCAGTGTTTGCTAGTTTGCTTATAGTCCATCTCAACCTTAAAGCTACTGGGCAAAAAGAGAGACTTTTACATTTTCTTTAATCTTGCCATTCAAATTGTTATGCTCTTATTTCTACAAGCACTTTAGAAACTGACATGCAAGCAAGATTCCCTTTATTCATTCACCATGGCAAGTGTGGTTCTTTGCCTTACACGTCTTAAGTGCGGGTTCACATGAGGTGTGTGCGCAAGTTATTGTTACGGTCTTATTGCTCTCAGCCCTCAGGTCACGATGTGCATTCACTCAGTCCTGCTGCTGCTGCTGCAGCACATGATGATGTTTCTGAGGTCTGTTCTTTTCACATCTGTCTCTTTCTATTTGCCTATCTCAGGAGCACTTTAGGTATTAAGCAAAGAAGATTTAAAGAAGTAAAACCAAACCGATTTTGGAGATGCTGAGTATCACATACCTAAAGATTGATTCCGATGATATACCCTAGTAAATTATTTTGAGTCTACCTAGTTTTTTGCTATTGTGGATATTTTGAACCCTTTTCTGGGACAGGCTATGTTCATTTGGATCCTGGAGCTCCTTTTCTGTCAGCTTTGCTAAAGCCTCTGGCCCTCATTATGGTCACTTTGTAACTTTTCAGTCCAGGTTCATTATGCGACATATGTGGTCCTTGGTAGTAGGAGAAAATGCACTGAAGATCTTGTAATGTTGGAGTCAAGACTGTATGATATGGACAAAAGCAACAGACAATGCGTGTCAGGAACAAGTCAAATATAAAAATATCGAGAGCATTAATCTTGATTAACGATGGTTCCTTTTTTTGTCCTCTTAGTCCTCGTCTGACAACTTTAACAAGACCAGTGAGTAATATTTAGGACACAAATCGGTGAAATAGGAAAAGTTCTCGCTACTTTCAGGTGGAAGGGTGGAATCAGTGCTAGGAAACTTCTTAGAAGCCATCTCAAGCCCAGCTCTCTCAACACAAAATAACATGAAAAATAATTTATGACTGTGTGATGGTTCAAGGTGAGACATTATAATCTGATCATGATAGATAGTCAGCATAATCACCACTCTTTCCACTCTTTAGTCATTCTTTTTCAGTGGGTGAAGGCCTGAATGTCAGTGGATGAATGTCTGGCTCTTTCAGTCAAAGGCGAGTTTTTCTCCCCACTGTTGCCACACACAGGTAATCGTTTTTCTTTACAGAAACAGGAAGGTCTGAGCTAAAGAAAAAAACTGCCATGACATGACCTTAAAGACTAGAGAGGCTCTTAAATTAGTTGACTTTTACAGCCCTTTCTTATAAGCCTAATAGTGTGTGAGTGTGTGTGTGCGCACACTTCTACATTCACCAGCTGATTTGCTGTATCCTGCTGACATCAGGGCTTCTAATCTTGCAGGAACTCCTGTGATATGTAATCAGAACAGCAATGGATGATGTGAGCCAGCCTCTCTTTTCTGTGTAAGTCCTGAACTATCGGCAGTCTCTGTAATGCTTCACACACCACATGACAGTTCAGGACCCCATAGATGGCTGCAAATATCAAACATGTTTGATATTCTTAGAGCGGTTCGCGAATTGATTGTTGTGGTTAAGATTGAATCTGGACTGTAAATGTTTCAGAAATGTTAAGGCCAAGTTATCATCTGCCTGGCTGCTGTTATAGCCCTCTCACTCTCACTCCAAGTCTCTCTACTTCTGTGCCACTCCTTTCATCCCCCATCCCGCTTTTTCCATCTAAAGTCAAAGTCATTTCACATAAATAAACCGATGATGTCTGGAATTTAATGAGCCCTTTCCCACACCCCTGTTTTAAAGGGTATTAAAAATCATGTAGCTTCATGAACAGCTGTTCAAAATGCTCTCCTGCTGTCATAATAAAAAAAATTTTAAAAGAAAGAAAATCACATTAAAGCCTGTTAAAGCCTGCTTGAGTCCAGCTTTCTACTGATGAAACATTCAAAGGAATTGTTTGACATTTTGAGGAGATGGACTTACTTCACTTCTTTGAGTATGATATAAGGTTGATGCTACATTCATCGCTGCAGGTCATATTTAAGGCTAAAGCCCACTGCTTGTAAGGAAAAAGCTGACCTGCGTTCGTCCAAAAGAAAAGTTTAATTAAATTAAACTGAATTAAATTAGATAAAACCTGTGGGGCCCAACAGGCTAAAAAACAATTTTGATAACATTAAGAGAAGCTAGCTAATTTATAGAGAATTTGAGTTTTATGCTTATAGTTAATAATAATGTTGTTTATGTAACATCTATAATTCCCTTTATAATTATAATGGCCTCTACAATCAATATTAAATGAAAAGTCATGCTTTGCATTATTAGTATTCAGGTTTTTATTGAGTAAATAAAATAGCAAAATTGCTTTGATTCACTTAATCTAGTGTCCTTCATTTTAATCATGTGATAATAAATCTTGTTCTTATTATAATTACTTTCATTATATCAGTTATTGCCAGGCCTGTAGCACTTTTTTCAAATGTTTCATTCCATCTTTAGTGGTGAACAAAAGTCTGTCGTAGATACAAACTTTGGTTACATGAGGGGCATTATGTCATGTTCAGCGACAATTAAAGTCAAACAGGCAACATTTCTTTTGCAGGGGGTTGATGAAAATCACATACTATATAAACAAACTCAAAGAATTGGGATTGATAATAAATCTTTAAAGTTATTTAAAAAACATAGATGTTAACAGTGTTTGTACAAAGTTTCATTCAGATTCAGATGCCCGGTACTTGAAGACATCTATGCAGACATATGCTGCAATTACATTAAGATTATTATTAGTAGTAGTGGTAGTAGTAGTATTTTCTTAATTTCAGCATCTTTTTACAGCAAAATAATATCATTAGTAAAGTACAGGGTGGGCCATTTATATGGATACACCCTGTAGTTTTTCCTGAGCATGCTGCTTCCAAGATTTATGTCATATGTTTATGTCATCCCCTTGAGTAATGAAGCCCATAACTAATTACCCATTATTGTTGTGTTTTTGAATTTAATCCGTATTAGATGCAAATTGCTCTAATTTAGCCTCAGTCCATTTATATCTTGGATTTTTTCTGTGAGTAGGAAGGATCATATTAGACATAACATTAAATCCATCAGTCTGTTTCTGTGGATTGCATTTCTTTGATCACTTTGAATGTTACTGTAAATGTGCACTCACATCAACATTTGTGATGTTCTCAAATTATGTAGAGGACTAGGCAATGGAAATAGTAGCAATGTCATCCCAAGAGCCCTGCTGCTTTCATGGCTTAATATTTTGCAAGCACCACAATCACAGAAAACGGTTAACTCCCCCACTCACCGTGTTATGTGTTACATTAACCTGAATGTTACTGCATGACATACTACTCACAAAGTGTCCACGACATCCATTATATAGAATGCAAAAATTCAGTTCAGAGAATCTAATTGTTATGCAGCGGACTTTGTTTTATTTCTTTTTTATCTTTTTAGTTTCAAATAGTTGTACAGCACTTTGTTTGAAAGCGCTTTATAAATAAAGTTATTATTATTATCATTATTATTAAGTGATATTATTTCAAAGCAAGTATCTGACGGAAAACGTCTTTTATTTGTTTAAAGAAATCTCATTAATTTAGGAAACAAGCAACATAAAATGAACAAGCAGCAGAAATTGGAAGGTGTTTTTCAGAGAGAAGCAAAAAAAATATAGATTAGAAAGAGAAGTGATTGCATTGGTGCAGTGATTAATAGACCTCCCACAGAAAAACGCCCTCTTTGGTCATTTGTGCAAGCAGGTTATTCACCCTATAGTTACATTTCAAAATTAGGTGACCTCAAGCGGAGCTCTTGCATCGGTAATCTAGAATAAAAATCTTTCAAATATTTGTTTAATCCTGTCAAACCATGAAATCAAACAACAATCTTTTACTAAACATAACAAATCAGGTTTGGTGTATAAACCTAGCAAACAGCAAGTTTAATGGCTCAGAAATGGTCAAAGGTGTTCTGTGCTGCATCTAAAATTAGGAAGGAATGCACTAGTCACTAATGGTGTAATCTTCTAATCTGCCTGTCTCTTTAGCTTTGGGGATGTATGAGGCTTACAGGGCCCCACCACTATTTTTGGATCAATAACACATGTATTGGCTTTTCTACTGGGGTTGCACTTTGTGGATCGATGCAACAATAGTTCTGCATGGTGCTTTGAATTAATTACACACAGCCTAGTATGCATGACTCACCTAATTCCTACAGTAGAGATTACAGGCTGGAAATGTTTCTTTAGGGAAGTCATTTATTTTTGTGGTCTGTAAATGTTGCTCAATACTGCCTGTCAGGATTTGTATGTGTGGAGTGTACGCTCTTCGCTTTGTGCTCTCTTGGTGCAGCAGAAAGTTTTGAAAAATTCCTTTTCCTATCAGCACAATGGTGAAGGAAATACTATTGCATTCCTGCTCATGGGGCCTTATCCGACATCAGGTTTTTGGCATTGTAGACAAGTGGATAGGAGAAATTGATCACCCAAACTATTCTCAGTTTTAAGCAGCTTCGTGGGGGGGTAAAAGGGGGGTTTATATAACTACTTATTTACCACTATGCCAACACTGGAACCTCCCCAGGCTCTTTTGAATTGCCACAGCGATTTGACAAATCATTTTCTCCCAAGTGATATTGCTCTAAAGTGGTTGTGTGCATGCGCCATCATTCTACTATAATAACACTGAGCGGAGCTGAACTCAGCAGAGATGAGATGAGAAAAACAGATTGGGACATACTGAGCATGGTGATGGCTTCACAGATAAAATGCATGTGATGTTGAAGAGGGAGGCACAACTAAGTGAAATCATATTGGTCAGATGTTCTTGAAATACGCTCCATCTTTGATATGTGACCAAAAGTCCAGTTTTGGGATGTAAAAGCATGTTATCCTAAAAGTATTTTAGTGCTTGATCATATGCAAGAACTGCATTCATCAAATCGTTTTCAAATACCAGAACGTCTCCGAGCAGTTGCTTGAATTAATTTCAATAGCTGCATACTGACGAGGTTCATTAGTACAGTCACAAAGATCGTACTAATGAAAAGTGTAACAGAGCTAACTGATCAGCTCCATGTTCTGGACAGCTTTATTCACAAAAAGGCTACCACACCACAAAGACCGCAGCCGTGCTGATGCAAAACAGAAAGCAGCAGTGGAGTAGAAAAAAAATGATGCTGAATTTTATGAGTTTTTAGGCTATCGCCCAAAATCAATTCGTAACCCAACATCTAGAATAAAGTGTTTGCACAAGAGACCATCCCTGCTGATATTTGGAGACAGGCAGGGAACAAAAAGAACCACAAAACCACTGACAGTCGTTCATGCTTATATTCACACCTAAGGCCCATCAGCTAGCTTTTACTTGTGTTTGCTCTCATTCCTTTGCATTCAAAGCAGTTGCTAATTACAATATAAGAAACAAAAACTCTCAGCACCATAGTGAATGACTACTACTGAATGAATGAATGAATGAATGAATGAATGAACATTCAACAGATAATGAGTAATCAAATCTTATTTAATACTTAATGATAACTTAAATACTTTTTTAATGACTTAAAAAAATCAGGAACTACTTGATAACTTATGAAAAGTCAATGAATACTTTTCCAATTAATTGCGTTAGTAGAGAACTGGCTGTGTGTGTCATTATGTAACAGTCGGTTCATGGGCACTACTTAAGAAATCATACTGACCACTTTCTTTGTGGTTCCTGATTAACTTAAAGTCAGCCAGGGAACAGCACAGGAGAAATAAAAGTAAAAAGTAAAGTGCATAGTGCTGAATGTGTACTAAATTATTTATCATGATGTGTGTTTTAGTACTCACAAAGAAACTTTGTCAGAGACCATTTGTAAATGTACAAACTACTTCTGTGTCTCACCTTTTAAAAATAATTTCTGTTGTACTTCAAGGAGCTTTTTAGAAACAAAGGAAAAGAACAAATTCTTTACAAAACCACTAAAAACAGCCTTGAAACTTTGTGTATTTCTTTGGATCAGAATGCAAACAGAGTTAAGTTTTGGAGTTAAGAACTACAGTTACTCACTTACAGCCACAACTCCAAAAATATGTCTTCGGTCATCCCATAATCCACGACACCATTCCTAACAACACACTCTGCAGCAGCATGTGACATACCACATACATACACAGTAAGACAAAGTACATTAGATTCTGCCTCGACTTTCACGTCACTCCCATCTTGTGGAGAAGTCACTAGAGAGGCCTTTGAAACATTTGAAGGTAGACATATAATAAGCAACAGAGAGCGCTTTGCTGAAAGTTTGCCCAAAAAGAGATGGCTGAGATAGAAGGTTAGCAGATTTTACATTTACCATGGGGGCTAGTCCCAAATAAATAGTTTTACCAAGAGTGTGCAGGAAGAGAGGAATAGATTTAACAGTACAAAAACATCACTTTTGGAGCAATACGAATGTGCATTTCTGAAATTAGTTTCGAGATTGGTTTCTTCGTACACTCAAGGGAAATGAATCTTGCTCAGCACAAACAGTACTTGACCTCATAAGGGTTGGGGTCAAAATAAATAGTGGAACCAAGGATTTGAACACCAAAAATAGAGGGGAAGGCACAGCCATTGCCCTTTTTTATTCTTTCAGAGTTATTCATCAATGCCATTGCCTTAGAAAGTACTTACTAACAACAAAAAACAATATTCTTCATTTGAATTGGGCTGCAAGTAAATGCTTCGAGTTGCTTCAGTTGACCACTTCTGTTGTACATATAGCTTCCAATCCTAAAAAGCCATTAATTTAAAGGCTTTTTTTCAGTCAAGCAGTAGAGAGGACAAGAATAAGGACAAAGATTAAGAAGAAAAGATTAAAAGTGGAGAAATAAAATTAAGACAGGAGAATGAGCAAAACACAGTGATCCCTATTTATATAGTACTATTGTGAGCCGGTGAATCTCCGTTGCCATGCTTCCTGTTACCTCTAAAATATACCAAAGAGGCTCCTCATGAAACTGCCTTGTACATCACAAGCGTGGTAAAGAAGAAAAAACATTATTTGCAACATGATGAAACCAAATGAAATAAATCTTTGATCATAAAACTAGACCTTTTGGTCTGAAGGAAAAAAAACAGTAATCAATAATAGTTACGTATTCTTTACATTTTATAGTCTTTAGATCTAAGAATGAGTCTTTTTTTAGAGACTAAAACACTAGCCTCTAAAATTACACAGTACATTCTGTGCATGTATTTTCAAGAGTATAAGGGGGAAATTACAATATGTAGTTTTTAGACCTCACTAATAATAATTGTTAACATGGACTTTGTGCACCCTGCCTTATAGTTGCAGATTTTCTACATTTCTTCTAAACTTTCTGCCCTTTATTAGAGTGTAATCTACCATGTGCAATGTCTAAAATGGTTTCAGATTTATCATTGGGTTAATGATGATATGCACTGCCATACTTTGTATAACGTTCTCATTAGTAGTATGTTTACATCATTAATGTGTATTGCAGTGTTGCATTTTCAAGCTGCCTTCTTGACAAGGTCTAACTTGGGAAATGCATGATTTTCCATGAGACTTTTACACGGTAGGATAAAGAAACAAAAAAGAAAATAGTTCCTCCTTTTTATCAATGTTACACAAAGCATAGTACACTCATAACTAATTTTGGATTCATACAAGCACAAATGCATTTTAGATGTTTCTGGGAATCCAGCATGCTGTGGTGTTAAATAATTATGAGCAGGTGGGTTGGGTGCTGAACCAAAGAGCACAGTGGGTGCAAAGCAGCATTGTCATACCAACTACTGGCCCTCAGGGTGAGAGAGGAGAAAAGAGGCAAAAAAGAGAGGACACAGGCTAAGAGGGAAGATCAGGTTAAAAATATGAACTTGATAAAAACAAACTTGCCTTAAATGGTGTTTAAAGAAAAACATAAAGAGGTAAAATCATATGTCAGGCAGACCTGAGGGAATGTGATTGTCTTTTTCTTTTAAATTATTGCTCATAGGAGTTTTAGGTGAAAACACTGAGGTTTTCTGGCTACCATCACTTCTCTCAGTGTAGGAACGAGGTTGCGATGCTGGAGGCACAGTGCCCCTGGCAACGCTGCCATGCCAACTCCAATCATGTGTCCTGCATCGCTACAAAACAGCCGAGTCCCCGGGGAGGATCCAGCCAACAGCTAACTAGAAACAAACACCTCTCTGTTCCTGATGCTCAATGAGAAAAGCCCACAGAGAGAGCGAGGGTCACAGAGAAAGAGAGAGATATGAGTGCGATAAAGTGACAACAAAAGCTTCATTTGCTGATACCTGCTTCTCAAAAGCAGTGTTTGCAGACACAGACAGCCAGCTATAGTTGTTAGCGACACTGTACTTTATTTTAGCAGGCGCCCGTGTGCTCAGTGTGAGAGGTAATTGTGTGTAAGATGAGCTCTAAAGAAGTTGATTCCACAGAATCTTTTTTGGTTTTTTTACTTGACTTTATCGCCAGCTAGTGATAGAAGTTTGATGAAAGACTAAGCTTTTCCAGTAATAAAGACATTTCTGTTAGATGAAACAAAATCTCTGGATCAGTGCAATATAGTGAGCTGAAATTAAAGCAGTAGAAAAGTGGTGTAATTGCATATTGCTTCAAGTGACAAACCTAGTGTGAATTATCACCTGACTCTGCGGTTCTACTCAGCTTTTACTAAACGAATGCTCTGATCGGCCGCAGCAGCAGCAGCTGTTTTAGATGCTGTCCAACATCAAACAGCTAAGAAATCTCCATTCTGTAGACTTGGAATCATCGCACCCATTTAATGGCACATACAGAACTAACAATATCAAAACGTCTCTTCGATGCATGAAAAGAACCGGATGTGGAGCTTTTTTGTAACCCTTTATATCGAGCGTGTTTCAAACTGTTCTTTTGTGTATCTGTCACCCCCCACGACACCCCATTATTTGTTCTTTCTGAAACCAGAATTAAAATTATTTAAAACAACCTTGATATACATTTGTAATCCCTCTTGCAGAGAAATGAGGGGAAACGAGGCCATAAAATACGTGTGATCAAAATGACACACACATAGTAATCTTTTTTTTTTTAAGCACAACTGAGTAAAAATTGACAAAGCACACCTCTCAGACTTTTATCAGTTTAGTGTTAAATGATGATGTATAAATATTAAACATAAAAACTGGCAGTGTTGAAAACTGGAAGACTTTTCCCCACAAATAAAAGGCTTGGCTAAAGTAGCATAAATGGCCACAGCTATAATGGAGCAGCCCTTTAATGAAAGCAGTTACTCTCCAGCTATGCTCGGAAGTACAGAGACCGTGATTGCTTTTTAGACATAGTTAGACATGGATGTTAGGACAGAGAAATAGCCTCACTGCTTCTTCTGTGGCTGAGACGACATTTAGTGGGTGCACCGTGGGGCTGAAGTTTGAAATTAATTTCCTAAATTCACAAAAGTTTATAAAAAATGCATCAGAAGATAATGGAGGCAGCAACTTCGTCCCGTCTTTGCGCTATCTGTCAGCTGTCTCGGTCTCGCTTACTCTCCTTTTATTCCTTTTCCCACTCCAGATCTCTCTCTTCTGTTTGGCTCTGACCGTCTCTCTCATTCCCTCTTTTCCACATAACTCGCTTTCCCCTCGCCTTCTGAATCTATATCCATGGGCATATTTGGAATCTTCTTTTGCGGCAGTAGAAGAGCAACATCATTTTCAGGCTCCTTTTGAGCCTCCTGGCTCCATCTGCTTTCCTCTCTATCAACTGAAAAAATAGCAAGAAGAGGTGGAAAAGCTCTGCTGAGGACATTTAATATGCCGCCTACATGTTCAAATGGGCTGAACATGAGTGTACGGCTTGAGTCTTTATGCAGCTTAATGTAATGACGAGCAAGCTAAAAACTGTTCTTAACCTTCCCACCTCTCTAACAGGAATATGTGCATTTGGCTTTGCCAATAGCAAGTATCAGAGTTTAAAACGCCAGTTACAAATCAACTGGGTGTTATGCATTAAAGTACAGCCCGTAGGTCCTGTGCAAACCTGCGAGGGGTTAAAAGGGTTATCCATTTTTGTATAGCTAAAAGGCAAAGGCTATCTCTTCTAGCACATTAGACAGCATCAGGCAGCTAAGATGTACTCTTCTGAGCACGCATTATAGCCTGTGTTGTAGCGGTAGCTGTTAAAGTACATAAAAGTTGTTTATACGCTTATGTAATCAATGTTGAGGTTTACTGACAAGTGCCTAGGAGCTCCAAAAACACGTGACAAGCAGTGTGCACCCCCATACTCCTAACACCAGTTAATTTAAGTTTCTTCAAGCTATGGCTGACCATTCACTGAAAATTAGTTGAAAAATCATAAATGTCTTTGAATTATACATTATACAATGGTCTGGAAATTTCACTGCAGCAGAGTGCATGATGATACACCCTGTTTCTGAGACTGACATGTGAAAACGCCCCCGGTTGTGTAGAATGGACATATCCCCATGGCTAACAGTTCAACATGATTCCTCATGGGAATGTGACAAAAGCAGCATCCATCCTTCTTTTGTTTTGCCTCCTATTTGTATCACAGTTGCTTCAGTTTAAGCGTAGTTGCCTAGACCTCCCTTTCCCCAGTCAACACCTCTCTAGCTCTAGCTATTCTTGGGGGAGGCCATTTTCAGGCCGAGTAAGAGACATAATCTCTCTCGCGTTTCCTGGGTCAGCCCTGGGGTCTCCTCCCAGTTTGACATGCCCAAGAATTGCAGTTAGAAGGAGCCCAGGAGTCTTTCTAAACCACCTCTAACCACCTTTCAATGCAGAGGAACAACGATTTTACCCCAACTTCCTCCTGAATAACTGAACCTTCTCAAGTATGTCTGAGGCAGAGCCCAAACACACTTTGGAGGATGATTGCTTCTGCCCTTTGCATCTGCAACCTTTTTCTTTTGGTCACTACCCACAGCTTCTGGCCACTGGTGAGAGTCGGCATGCTGATAAACCAGTCAGTCAACGCTTTCACCTTCACGCTCAGGTCTCTTTACCACAAAACACTAATGCAGCGTCCACATCACGGGAGACAGTCCAGCAATTCACCTGTCAATCTCAGAGGCGCCATTGGTTTTTAATAAAAGCAGGAAAGGATTCACCTCAGTTCTTGCAAATCACATTTATTTCTGGTTATTTCTCACGCCACCAGTGGGCCTTGAGAAATAACTTGGAGCCATGTCTCTGTGAAACCAACACCACTTTCATGGGAGTCCCCTTGATTCTTTATTAGCTGGCCCACCTCATTGCCCAGTGCTCTCATAATCATCTACGACGGCAGACAGGGCATATTGCTCCTGACTTTTCTCTTATCACTCTTCCCTCACCACGATCGCTGTTGTTGGTCACCATTCAGTGACAGTAGTAATAATTTCAACAAGACAGACAGCTTCTATATCTATGCTTTTGCTGTCACCACTGATAAAAGGAGGTTGTTTCAAAGTTTCACATTTTCAATGACCTGATCAGCTATTTTCTGATTATTTCTAACACAAAAAATATCAGTGTAGTGCAACACAACCTGCTATCAGTCATCTAAATTTAATATACTCAACAGTGTGCTGATGAATCAGCATGACAGTCAACAAAGCTGTTCAAATAAGTCTTTACGCTGAGCACTGGAGACACTGGAGAGTGCATTGAAGAAATATGTATCCAATATATTAAGATATAAACACAGTGGTTTAAATTACACTGTAAAAGCGACTTGTTGTTTGCTTAGTTACAGTAGGAATAAAAATGTGTTTTTATCACTGAAAAGCCTGTGTGGTCTAGTAAAATTAGGCCATAACAACACACACACACACACACACACACACACACACACACACACACACACACACTTTTATTTTTTAGTATCACAACAATTCCGCCTGTGAGTTTAAAGAAATGCTTACCTGCAAAAAAGCATATTTGATACAGTTATAGAGGACATTGGCATCAGTCACAACTAACATGAAATTCTCCCAAACTTTCTCTTGTTCAGTTTCCCTGCTGACGGCCATTGATGTGATCAACTAGTACATTATTATATGTATTTTTATGCTAAATAATGGTGTGAATCAAACAAAATCATTCTGACACCCTGGGCTTTTAGGTTATCACAGACAAGTGAGAAAGAATCTGCCCACGAGAACAGAGCAGCTCCCCAGAAATACTTTCTGCGCAGCGACTTGGCGGAAAGCAGTTTGTCTACTGTAAATCAATACAATTATAAATAAACAAAATAATGAGTAAACAAGCAGAAAATCCAGGCCATCTGGCTGCAGGTGTTCGGCGGGAGCAGTGCTGGGGGGAAGCCGAACCACGTCAACTGATCTATAATTCCAGTATAGTTCTTATTTTTTAACAGGTGTCCTCACAAACAGAACAGATTGAGGCACGGCACAGAGTGGATGAGGACCACCCGACTTTTGGATCATTGCTGTGACTCTCCTGAAAAGTCCTCACACCAGCTGGTGGAAACGTGGTGCTGACTCTTCCCAGACAACTCCTGTTGTATAACATGTTTTAAATAAACAGCTCTGTATTATAAGGCTGCAGTATTCACCATTCACCAAGCTTAGATTCACATATTAACCACATGCTGCGTGAAAGAGCCCCGTCTATTTTGTGTTGTGATTACAACAGCTAGTTACTGGGGTGGCTTCATCTATGTCACATCTGCACCTACAACCCCCCTCTAATCAACAATTTACCTAGCATGCCAGCTGTGGGAATATGAAATGAAGGCCAGGTTGAGCATCGGTAGAACAAAGGCCCCAAAAATATCCCAACACAAACCTCATTTGGAGGTGGCGTGCTAACCTCAGCACCTCTTTTGCCACTGACACAGTATGAGTTCATTTTTTCACAAATAATGCTAAATGATTTTTTTTTTAATGTGTTAAATATATGTTGCACATTCAGTAGTTAAAGGCTTACATCTAGTAACCATAGGCATGCCATGGGTATTTTGAGCTTTTGATGTTTTCTTTGAACCGTTTCCAGGGTGCAATAATTGCACATTCAAAGTGCTGTTAACTGAAACTCTCAAAATCTGGTCCAAAGAGGTGCCAATCCAAGTGAAGGAGGTCATCAGCCTGGACAATGAAAATAAACCTGTTAGCAAGATAGCAAAAACTTTGGGATTGGCAAATTCAACAGTCTGCTATATCCTTAAAAGAAGGAATGTACTTGGACCCTTTTTTTACCCCTCAGAAGAGTGCACATAGTTACCTTGAGGACCAAAAATTAGCCCTCTTTAAATTGTGCAGTGGCTGCAGCTGAACTCACCAAACTCCTTGCGACACTGTGACTGCCAAATAGAATTAAAAGCAAAGGGTGGTCAAATATTTTTTTTTTTGTTGACTGTGCTTAGTATGAAATGAAATACATTTTGAAAACATCGTATCTTTATGTTTGCTTTCATGCATTACTTCGCAAATACTGAAGTGGGCGGTGCTGTCATCAATTTGGTCCATCAACTCAACAGAAAAGTCCCAGTAATGATCAAACACCCCAGTCACACATTACAGCGGATTATGAATTCCCTCGTGTTTGACATACATTGCAAAGCACAGAAAGAGTAGTGCACATAAGTCTGAATGTTTTGTTTTCGTTTTGATTTTTCGGTTTTCTTTTAAAAAATGTAACCATCCCTGAGTCCTGTCACGGATCACCTATCCCCTACAGAATTCAGGACCTCAACGTCCATACAGCCCCATTATATTTTCATGCTATTTAAGATGATAGGAAATTGTGTTTCGAAAAAGAATGTTGAATATTTCAGATGGCCCTTAGCAAAGCAGGAGAATTATTACATTGGATAGTCATTTCCAGTGGAGATGGGCATCAGCAGTATAACCTGGCTCATCAGGGAACGTTCTAAGCAGAAAACTGCTGACAAAGCTTTCGACAGAAATAGCTCATGACTTGCAATTTAGGCCGAACGGGAGTGGAGATCATTTTAGAATAACACAATGTGACTACCTCTATGGTTTCATGAGAGATGCCGAGCTGTACAGACTGATTAGATACTATACAATTGGCCTTCACAAATACACCTGACTGGATTTTGCCAAGTTACTTCCAACTCTCAAGGCGATATGTAAACAATACACTGATGTATGGCACTGCAGGGGAGCGTCACAAGCATCATACAGAGGGTTTTTTAAGGTGCGTGATTTGTTCATGAAGGAAAAAATGGACCTTGAACCTTGAGCATACCTGTAGCTCCCATTCACAGACAGACGCAGCAGCTTTTTTGATCTTGTAACATTAGTGCTTCAAGGTACTAATGTTTGGTTGGGGGGGGGGGGTCTTTTTGCATTAATATACTGGAGATGAAAGAGATACGGCTATCTAGAATGGGGTTGTTGTACACCAGGACAGACTTGAGTGATTTTCTCAACACAAAGGCAAAGCATCTGCTGCAATGAACAGTAAATAGTAAATACTGTGACAGGGATAACATGATACAGTACAGACAGGTCACAGTCCATGTGAATGCTGACGTGGCTCAGAGGGTTGCATTAAAATTGGTGTAACACTTTGTGTCGTGATCGCTGACAATTTGTCATGGCATTTAGCATTAAGCCGAGCGTGTCACTCCTGTCATTTCTTGTTAATAGTGTGTTACAGTATTAGAAGATAGGAGGTAAGTGTTGGCTATATTTTCATTAGCTCTAATCCAATCAGGTCTGTCTGATATGCCTTGTCACGGAAATTAATTTATTTATTCTAAGATAGCCGGTTACCATATTTATGACACGACAGAGACTGCACCATGGTTGTTTTTCCAGCACAGCTGTGGAAATGATTTTCAAATAAAATCTTCATCAAACGGGGCGTATATTTCTATTTGTAATACCAAACGCTGTCTTTGCTTTACGTGCCCATTTTGCAGTGTACAACTTCCAGTCAGGAGGTGCAGCAGAGCTGGATGTCAGAGTGAAATAAAGAGTGTTTGTTCAAGCCATCACATATACTTAGAGTGGTGCTCAAAAACTGTGGGAGTTGATAGGTCCCTTGTTTGCCATCCGTCCTACATTACAGCAACAGCTGCCGCTGTAGCATATCCTTCCCAAAAGTCCTCTGGTGACAGCCAAGTCTCAGCTATTTGGGATTTCTTTTGCTTCAGGCAATTCTGATTCTGACACTGAGCTTACTTGTTTGGAGTTATGAGGTGTCAGCATGAACTACGTCATTGCAAGATAGAAGGTTCTGGGCAATGTGTGGGTGGAAACAGTAAAAAGTATCAATGAAGAATTTACTAAATTTGTATATGACTAACCTAGTTATCTACGCATCCCAGAAGCTTTGTTTTAAACCCATTGTATCAGCTGCCTTCGCCTTTTTGCCAATATTTCATAACCTTCTAAGCCCATATTGAAGATAAATTAAATCAAACTGGAAGGTAGTGTTTCCTATATTGCTTCCAGCCTGCAAACAAGACAAAAGTCAATAAAAAATACCCCATGGAAAATGCAATACAAGATATTTGAGCATAACATCTTCAGGGCACTCACTCTCGGGATGGCAATTTAATGTATAGATTATCTTTGTGCTATTTCAGAATCATGTGTTGACATGAGTGTGTAGAGTTGTGTGGGACTGTACAGAGAAAGCCTGTGTAAGCTTGGACATGTTGATTATAACTGTTATATCTCTGCTGCTATTGGATTTATATTTCATCCATAACCTCAGTGTACTATACATCATGTAAAGTGATTCAGTCTTTTACCGCTAGATGTACTATATAAGTGAGTTATATATGAGTTTTTATATCCTACACAGCAAACAAGTCATCATCAATTTCAATGGGTACCACTGTCATCGGTTATCAGTGATGTACCAGGTTATGTTAAAAATAAAAATGCTGCATACAAGTATCCCTCCATTGTCAGATAAAAGAAAATGTCCAATATCTGATTCTGAGGTTAGTAGTAGTATTAAAGTAGTAGTAGTAGTAAATGTTTTTACTACAGAAGATTTTTTAGAAAAGGTCAAGGTCACCGAGAGATTTTTAGTCGAAGCATCCATGGCATCAATTTAAAAATCTCAGGTGATTTCCTTCTTGAGTTATATACAAGATTTTCAGAAAACTTGACCTCGGACCTTGAGGTTGGGGTCACTGAGATTTTTAATAGATGGAATCAACTTGAAACTCCTACATTTTGTTCATTCGTGTTTTGTTTTTAACCTGTCACAGTCACAAACTTGGGTGCCCCTTCTGCCTGCCAACCAGGCAGGGAAACAACAATAACCCATCAGCCTTTTACGGCTGATTCCATTTCTCTGCCGTATAAATAGATTTTTTTAATTGTTTGTTTAGAGTTTTATATAGTTGTCTATCAACAGCGTCCACATTAACTAAAGTATGTTTTCCCCACTGAATACAATGTGAGGTATGCCACAATAAATCAGAGATGTCAGTATTCATATAATCCTCATGCACTGTCGCAGTTTTATGTAGAATTTGTCTGCTTTGGCCTTTGCCAAAAGCAATAAATAAGCTTTAAGACATCCAGGCTGTGCATTGTATTAAAATAAGATAATATAGTAGAAGTGTCTTTTGGGCTTTATTCTACCGCTAGCCAAAAACTGAATGTTTTGTAGAAGATCTCAAATCTCTTTCCTTATCATAGCTCACACGGTTTCAGGCAAAGTGTCTTTGGCACAAATAACGTAGTGATATGCAGAGTACACACAGCTGCAGATCTAAAGAGGAGTGGGTGTACGTAGGTGCATTATAAAGTCGTTTCATCTCTTTCCTTATTTTTAATGCACTCCTCAAAAGGTACATTTTACATTTAGCCTCCAGGTGTTATCTGTCTCATTGTAAAGTCAGATATACACACAGATTTATTCCTACACATTCAGACACACATCCTTATGAGTACATCTCAAGTTAAAACAGTGCACATAAACACATATTATACCTGACAAGCAGGGCATACATAAACCATGACATCTCTGAATATTTGGACTCTCGGTGTGCACCGTGGGAAATATGATTGATGGCAGCAGTCAGATTGCATGATGGGAAGCCTGATAGATGGTGACAATGACATCAGCCACGCCTTTCTGGTTTTAGCCAGAGAAACACAGAAAAAACACCATGATGAATGATTTTATTTTCTTATGCTTGATGACGCCCTACAGTCACAATGCTACACAGCAAAAATAGCTCACAGGCATGCCATTGTGTGTATAACAACAACTGATATGAGCCAGGTTTACAAACACTATGCTGCATTAGGTCTGTTGCCACTTCAGCTGGCAGGAAAGAAAAAGTTGCAGTTTTTATATTATTTGTAGCAGTTTCCTGTTTTCTTGCAACTTTTCATTTGTGGAGAGAAAATGCACAATATACTGTATATGCTTTCTTACATTATGTAACATGCACATTTTCTACACTAACTTAATTTGAAACTATTTATGTATCTTTGGATGTGTGTGTGTGTGTGTGTGTGTGTGTGTGTGTGTGTGTGTGTGTGTGTGTGTGTGTGTGTGTGTGTGTGTATTTCTTGTTTTGGCTGGAGAAAGCACTAAAACATTAGTCACAAAACAAGAGGGAAATGTCAACAGAAAATCAGGAGCACCGGAGATATTAGTTTTCAGTACAGCAAAACAACAGCATGGTGTATCTCGAGAACAGTAGGTTCACTCATGGGTGATTGTCTTCCTTCCTGAAGCAGACTCTCATCCATTCTGGCCTGTCTCTGGTAAACAGGCCATCTTGTAAAATACACATGGCAAAGTTTGCTCCCAGCCACAACTGACAGATACCAAACAAAAGGACTGCAGGGAAACTATGAGCAAAACAATAAGTTCTTCCATGTTTGACACTTTCTGTTCACACTTCCTGTCTCTCCATCTGTTCAGCCTTAGCTGACTCCACGAAAACGCTTGATGTTGCCTCGAATGCTTGCAACCCTGAAAACAAACTGTACAACTAAATGTCATGCACGTCCCAATTTTCACAACCACAAACATGCTTACACATCACTCGCTTCCATCCTGCTGATTTATTTATGAGGGCTGATTAGGCTGGAAAGCCAGTATAGGCCAGTTGCAACACTTTGTGGGTAAATTGCTATTAGTCAGAGCTGCTTGCTAGATTTACAGCTCCATAATGGGGGAAATTGGACGAGCGATGGTTGGTTTAATTAAGGACGCTGAAAGAGCTGAAGAGCACCTTCCAGTGCACTGATGTGTGTATGCAGAATGTGATGCATTGCTGGTGCTTGATGAAGGGTAGGTGTGTGTTTGCATATGTTCACAATATTTATTTAAGGTGCCTGGACTGAGCACCATGGCCCTTTATTAAAGGTAGGTGGTACCAGTGATTCACAAATTGGAGCTGCTGGAGCAGTAGTTTTAGCATTAGGGTTATGGTCAAGCACAGAAGCCTTAAAGATCCATTGTGTAACAACTGGGCTGCCATCAGATTGGCACAGGTTATTGGTGATGACGATTAAAAAGTTAATCAACATGGATCTCACTAATTAGGTGGGGGAGTCTCTAATTACTCAAAGGGGAAATATATTCCTCAGATCCTAAATACTCCATTTTCCCAGTGTTGCATGATGCAAGTAGTAGTTTTTTTAAGCTTTATTGCTAGAAAAGTGCTGACAGTAATTCCAAATTTGGCCTTTACATGAGGCTAAGTGATAAAGTGTAGCAGTTAACACATTTGCTTTACATGTTAAAAACAACCAGTTTGATTCCATCAGGACACATACCTAACCTCAGGGGTCGCAAGCTAGTGTGCTCCTTATTTCTGGTGTAAAATCACTGCCAAGTCAAACAAGCAGTTCCATATTGGACATCTGACTCCACCTTTAGAAACAAAAAATTCTCCTAAGACTAAAAGGACAAATCAATCCCCCCACAAAAGTGTATACGTACGTATATTCTCTGAATATTCCTGGTAGAACATTCAATAATCAAAAGCCAAATAAAACATTAATATCTGTGTTTATGCCTTTGATGGAACGCCGTGTTGATCTACTTAAATCAAAGTTGACAAGTGTGCATGTCTCTCTGTCTGTGTGTCTCTGTCTGTATTTTAACCCAGCCATTACATAATTCCCTATGGACTAAGTACTTTGCTTTTATTTTCCAGGAAGTTTCTGCAGCCATCCTGCTGTGAATCTTCTGTGAAAAGCAGAGGGCAAAGGCACCCCGAGGAGCTGCTCAGCTGCTAATGCTTCCATTATAAAACACTAAAGCTGGAACAGTGGTGACATGGAGCAAGGAACCATACCAAGCACTTGAATTTTAGATTTCCATAGTACTAACCATCACATACTGGCCTACATTTTTTTCTTATGTTAAACGATATAAACTAAATAAAAAGCCCTCATAAGTCTTACATTACTGGTACATTACCTCGTTGATCCAAAAAATATCCTCTATGTTAAAAATGTATTTTAAATTAAAGATGACAACAATAATGATCTGTTCAAATGCATTTAGCTTAAGCTCCTTATTGCATGTGCTTTTCACAACTTCTGTTACCATATTTTTGTTTCTCATCGAATAGTAGGTAGGCTTTCATCATTTCTGCTGTTCCTGCAAAGATTTTTCTCAGCTTCAAACAAGGACTGAGGAGAAAGATATTATAGCTAATGTGGGTAACTGCTAATAGTTACATGGCTAACATTAAAATGAGTGTTTGCCAGTTAAACATTTATGATAATTAAAGTTGTTTGATACTTCAGAGTTGTTGAAACAGAAACTGCTGACCTTATAACATTCCTTATAAAGGGTGTCAGTCTGTTTACCAGAGGTGGGAACAACAAAGTACAAATGCTTCTTTACTGTGCTTAAGTACAAGTATCTGTACTTTACTTGAGTATTTATTTTTCTGAGAACTTTTTACTTTTACTCCCCAACAAATATCTGTACTTTCTACTGCTTACAGTTTCAATACAGGCTTGTTTAGGTTTAACGGGCTGTTTGTGAGATGAGAGGTTTGTGTCAGCTGGAGAAGGCGAAGACGTTGCCAGTGAGTATTTATGTCTTTGTTGTGTGCATATTTTAAACAGGATCATGGATTTAGAGCAACAACAATAACAACAACAAAAAAAAACAGATGGCATAGTGGGCACCTTTAATCTCTGATGTGTTTTGTAATGACAAAAGGTAAGAGGAGAAACAAATCGTGCTATTTAGCCAAAAAATTCAAATTTCCAAATACAACTAAGGAAATGTATATTGTGGTAGTTAGAAAGGTAATGTATGAAGTATGTTCATGCTGCCTTTTAAAGAAGCACGTGAAAAAAATCATTATAGATTTCTTTCTTTGCTTTTGTCTCCTGTGGTGACCTCTAATTGTTCTTATAGCACTGCTTATGCTATATAATCTCAGCTATTATATAAGTGACATTAAACATGGAGCACATATTAATTTAACCATTAAACCAACAAAACATTCCTAAAATAAGATGCACATTTGTTTTTGTCAACACCACTGACTGCACATAACAGCCAATTTTCTTCCATCATGAATTTATTTCCTCTGTAAAACAAGGTACAGAAGCATTAATGATCTCCGGCTGTTTGAATCACTTTTAGTGCAAAGTTAAGGCTATAAATAAAACTTTCAACTTCTCAAAAACACTGTCTGAAGCTAAATTATCCATTTCTGTATTATACTGCATTCTCAACTTTGATGTATTATTTTTCTTCAACAATGTGATGAATAACTGTAGACATTTTCTTTTAAATTCATTCATTATTTATTTTTTATAAGAGTAGATGTTGAAAATGTTATTAGCATTAATGCCAGTAAGGAAAACCATCCTATAAGTTCCATAAGTTCTATGTGTGGTCTTCTTAACTGTAAATAGTACAACACTAGCTTACCCAGTTTTTACACATTCTTTAGCTGCTTGGTAACATTAGTCACATGTTACATTTTCATTCTTGTTTGTTGGGCTCAGTAATGCTCATTGCATTACAAACCCAACTAACAACAATCAAAATGTAGCATTAACAGTGTTAGAAGATTTAGCAACTTTAACCGTAGCTAGCAGCAGGGCTACAGCTATAAACCTTTCTAGTATAGCTGCTACTTCAGCTAAAACACAATTACCCACACAGTGACTCTCCCACAGGGCCATAAATGTGTTCTAGTGACAAATCTCCACCACTCTTTGTCTTTACTCTAGAGATACACAGAGTCTGGCAGCAGCTTCTTATGACTGCTTAGGACTAAGTAGGGGTGTGACGTGCTAAGGGAGACAGTCCCTTGCAGGAACTCAATGCCAGTGTTCAGTTCCCTGTACTAGTTAAATCTTTCCATTCTTCAACTTGTCTAGTCAGAAAAGTGACTTAAGAGTTTCTTCCCTTGCTGTCTGAATATACTGTGTGTTACAAGAAGCCAGTATCAAAGGGGTGATCTAGTTAGGGAGCAAATATTCTCAACTTCCAGTTAAGTAGTTATGAGTTTGTTAGTTATTTAGTTAGTAGTTCAGATTCTTTGGATACAAGACAATGTCTTCCATGCAAAGTACAGGTGACTGGGGCAATCTGCTAGTACCCAAAACAATAATAAGGAAGTCACAACACCCTCTTTATGACCAATTTCAACCGGCAACAGCAGCAACCACTTGCCAACCAGTCAGGAGTCACCTTTTTCCCCTCATGGCTGGTATCTGTTTCGCATCCAATATGATGGAAAACCAGTATGTGCATGACGTCACGGTAGAAACATATTTGCAACTGTTTGTTCTATTTCTTTTGCTATTAGTAAGTGAAGTTAAGGTTCTTAAAGAACTTTCACATGTAGTTGCTCTGGAATCTGAAACATAAATCTGTCAGAACTAAAATTTGTCACTATAAGTTAAGAAAAGGTGATCACTCAGAACAACTGAGATTGATTTGAAAGGATCTTGCCCTTAAAGTCCAAGTCAAGCAAGACAGAACAAAGGACTCACTGTTGAGATCAGCGGTTCACATTAATTCTCTCATTTGTCAGCTTCTGTCCTATCTTACTACAGGTGTGGTCTGAATTTGTAGGTATTTGGAGATCAACAACTGTCCTTCATACTGTTCATTTAGAACCTTTAACACTGCAATTCATTACTGAAGACCCTATTGCATTTAGACCTTACAATTTATATATTACCTACTTAAGTAAAGCTCAACTTCAAATAAAACATATACACTAAAGGTGAGTGTCTGTTTGATAGATTTTGTTCTTACAAGTATTATACTTTACATCTTTCAACTTCTCTCATATTTCTGGCTCAGTAGCTCAAATGCCACTGATTATTAACTCAATTTCAAAAAGCCAAAATGTCTTTTTGCTACTGCAGGGCATCAACCAAAAAGAGAAATATTATAGAAAAATAATCCTATTTTTCCACTTTTCCAATCAGTCTTAAGAAGAGCTTTCATTCAGTAGATAAAATAGCTGCAGGCAGACTTAACGAGAGGACAGAATGTCCCAAAGAAACTATGAGCGGAATACAAAACAGCAATTGCTGTGAATGCTTAACAAAAGGCAAGTTGACAAAACTAACTCAAAGCTGGTATTGTTTTCTCTTACAGGTCAACGAGAAGTCTATGCAATCCTGATAGAGTCCACCAATCCCTTTGATTTTCAGCCTTGATTTTAAAATGAATCTGCCTTTGCTTTGTGTCTCTTTGTAAAGAAATGATTTATTAATCTGGCAAGTACCCAGACTGCTTAAAAAGGAAGTCACAACAATTCTTTCTCTGTATAAAACCCTGAAATTGCATTCAGACATACACAGAAACAGACACACCCACAGCAGTAAAAGCTGAGGTTCAAATTGTTGTAAAATGATTTATATTTCATCTCTTGTTCATTAACTTTCTGAACCTCAGACTTGGAACCTTCTCACCCTGGTTTTACGCACTTTTTGTGCGCCCACATGTGCCTGTGAATATGGGAATGTGTGTTCCTCTTTGTGTGTATCTGTGGAAGTCCATAGGAAACAAAAGGTCCAGCTCTTGTGCATTATCCTCCCCTGATAAAAAGGGAAAACATGAACCCATTAAGGCCTCGGGTCTTATCTATTAGCCACGAACAATCTCAATGACCTTTCTGTCTTTGCTAATTTCACACAATGGCCTGACCTTTACACAAGTCTGATGCAGACATGTGAGTAGTTAAGGATCTTTGCCGCAACAATGCCGCTTTATTCTGCCAGCTGCAGACAAAGAGGTCTGTAATTATCTCTTCTATTATTACCAAGCTTCTTGGGTTTTTCTTTATTTCCTGCATGTGGAAATTTGGTATTAAAATGATTTGTTTTCCACTTATTGAGATTCAAAATGTCTACATAATCTATACTGAGCACTTGACTGATAAATACTCATGCTTTAAAGGTAAGTTCAGCCTGATTATAATGATGCATTTTTAATCAATAAGCTCAAAGAAACAGACCATGTTGTTCTTAAACCTCTGAAGAATGATATTAAAAAAAACATTAAAATGTGGTGCTGACAATTCACAACTACCTGAAAATAGGAGTGGCATAGTACTAATACACAATCATTAACATTGTAAAATAAAGTCCTGAAAGCTCTTTCACCCTGAAAGTCCTCTTTCTTGCACCATCGTTGCTTATATTATTTCAAATGAGAATTCTTTCAGTGCTATGGCACTTTCAATGTTTCTGTGTAATAGGATAAACTATGACATCTCGTGACTGGTTTCTCCCAAACCATAAACTGAAGAAAAAAAACAGGTGCAGTATGTTCTTTGTAATTGCTTTTTGGCCATGATAATGATGTTCTCAAAAATATAGTTACAGTCTTCACCAGAATTGGCTAGCTGGCACTACTACACTTCACGTTTTTCTATTTTCTTTTTGTAAAATTTGCACGGCTTTTCTTTATTGGTACGTAAACACCTGTCAGATAACTACAGCATCCATCAATCCATCCATGTTTTGCAACTTATCCAGGTCCCATTTGAGGAGGCGGCAGCCTAAACTGAAACAGCCGGACGTCCCTCCACCTCCTCCAGCTCTTCTGCAGGAACTTTATAGAGCTTTATATACTTACTGCACCATACTTCCTATATGCAGAATACAACAAAATTAAAGTAAACGCAGAACTTCCTTTCCACTGTTCCTGTACTGTTGTGGTCTTTGTGAACCACTGTCAGCCAGATTGGAAAAAAAAGTTATTTTCTTCCAATTTGTGGCATTACTGAGAGTGTGCTCAAGCATGTCCATGTGCAGCATTTGTCTTCTTCACTTTTGCCCACTATCTGGTCATTTGATTTCCCTCAGCGCCTTCTTTAGAACAACAGAATAGAGGCTTAAGGATGAGCATAAACTGAGCCCTTTTTCCTCCATGTCTTCATTTAATTGAGTAATCTGCCCTGCCCATAAGCACAGTAAGCCAGTTGTCGACTCAAAGAGGCCCCTCACTTCAGATAAATGAAAGGCAAAAAGAAAAAAAAATCCAAGACTCGGGCTAAATTTCACCCTAAACGGAGAGAGGGGAGAGACTTGTGAATTCTATTAAGATGTATGAGAAGACAGTTGCCAAAGCCATTTAATCGTGCTTCCGTTCTGCTTAATCCTAGCCAGGCAGATGTGTGCCTGTAGGTGAAGCAGGACAGGGAGATGATGAGTCATGTAGTTACCCAGAGGAGAAAACTGCGGGGGGAAAAACAGAGCCACATATCACCCTGCTGCAACTGAAAAACTATAACTCAGGTGACAAGAGAGTGAGTCAGATTCCAAGTAAAACGCTTCTTTTTTTGGTCGTTGGTGTGACATATGTGCACAGACACAATGCTTGCACGAGTGAATGGCAGATATAATATCCAATATATTTAAACACTATCCTGTCACCTCATTCACACCCTCTCTCTTTCCCTTTTTTTTTTCACTGCATCGTTTTTTTCACAGGCTTATTTGTCTTGCGCTTTCTCTTCCTATCATCGGAAACATAAAGCAGGGTGCATAAATCGTGCTGAGGACCTTTAGGAGAGGCAATGCACGTAACCATAAATTTACATGATCTACAGGGATAGAACGGAGTGCAGGAGTGGCCAGACACCTGTGGATAAAGTGATGACATGAGCTTTACATTTCTGATGTAGTGCAAAGGGTAAATTCAATCTACAACCAGCATTTGTCATGGCGTTGCTGTGCTTTGGCTTTCTTTTGCTGTATGCTATTCATAAAGATTCTCACCCAAAAAACATAACACTGTATTTGCCAAATGCTATAAACACCCACTCAAAGTGCATTAAAATATACCATGTATAATATGACCTGAATATTATGGAGGTGAAAACCGCTTTGCTGCCATTTTCTCTACACAATGCTTATTATATTATATTTGGTTATTATATAACCAAAATCATCCCTCTATAGTCTGGTATACTAATGGAAAATGTGTTAAGCTCCGGTTTTGATGGTCCAAACAAAAAGCTGGGTGCATGCACAATGTCACATAGCAAGTGCTGCTGTGATTCTTTTTAGAGAAGAGGAACACTCAACTTACAGACTGCAGATTTTTCACAAATGCTTGTCCCAGTTGCTTTAAGATAGCAGAAGGGATTTACTTTAATTAACAGAAGTGGAAGACTTTTATCCACTCTAATGCAGCCATGTATGCTAATATAGTTTAAGAGCTATGCTTGTACAAACCGCTTCACTGATAATCCTGCTATAATCACATTAACTTTACATTCTATCCTGATCCAAAAGCATCTAGTTTGCAAATGTATTTATTTATTATGACTAATTTATAGGCTCTTGGTCCTTGTTGATAAATTTGGTTTCAAGTGCATTAGACAAAACCGATTCTGAGGCATTGTTGGCACAGTGTCAAAGAGCATTTCCTCCCTCTTTGGTAAAAAATGTTCAGTATTTAGCCCAGTGTTACATGTCAGAATATACTGGGTAAGAAACCCTAAACAGGCAAAAAAACAAGAACAAAAAACCCCCATGACTTTAAGTTCATTTAGTTCGTTCCAGGTTTTTACGTTTTTAAGTTCTTCACATTAACACCAGATGTTACTTAATCTGTACTGAGAAGCTTACAATTCGCACACATTAAAAAATGGGGTGTTTTTTAGAGTGCATACAATCTACTGTATCAATTGGTGCGTAACAATTTAGCTATCAGGTCAAATGAATACTGGCAGTACAAGTACATACGGTTAAAACTACTAATCAAAGTATGTATGTGGCCCACGATGTAAAAGGAGTTTGACCCCCCTGGTCTAGAATTTCTTTGTACTGGCCAAAAAGTCAGTTCATTGGACAAACATTTAAATAATGAAGAAACAAAGTATTTTCATACTTGACAAACTGGAACTAGCAAATGTTTAGAAACTTTGCTTCTTAGTTGACTTTTATGATTGTCAAAGGGTTTGTTTTATTTTGACCAACATAATGATTAATCTAGAAATTCTGTTCAGTTCATTTAACTGATTTCATAGAGCGCCAAAGCCCAACAACACTGGCCTTGAGGCGCTTTATATTGTAAGGTAAACACCCTACCATAATGTGATAATAATATAACAGTACAATAACACAGACTACTACCTGCCATGATGAGGAAAATGCATTTGGCTGCTTCTCTCTAACATTTATTCCTTTTCATTTGGGCACGTGAATACAAACAAAAACTGCGTTTAATGGCACATGTAAATACAGCAGGCAGCACACTGTGTCCTTCCTTTCTTTAACATGATAATTCCTGACATCAGACTACAGGAAACAGGCTCCCTGACTGCTTGCAACATGGACTAAAAGTGATTGCTGTAACTCTGGCTTAGCTGTTCTCAGCCAGTCTACTGTTAAATAATTTGAAGCAGACAGAACAGCGTGGGTGTGTCACTGTCACTGTCAATAAGCTCTCTTTATTAATACATAATAGCCAGCCATTGGTTTTGTACATAAGTTAGCCTGGAGTGAAGTCAAAAAGCAAGTTGAAAAATCAGCTGCCTTTGATAAGTCTTTCATTTCTGACTCAATTTTTTTATTCTTAATTTTTGCTTGCCACCTCATTTGTCCTGCAGATAAATTCACATCATCAATCCCCCTAAATGGAAGACGGTCTTTGTCACAGGGTGACACACAAAAGGACATCAAAAATACACAATGCTGTTTCTATTGTCAACACAGATAAGCACTTATTTCTAAAAAAAAAAAAAAAAAAAAAAAAAAAAGAAAAAAGCATACAACTTATACACAGATACATACACAAATACAATAGGCAGCACACTGTGTCCTACCTTTCCTTAACATTATAATTCCTGACATCAGGCACAATTGTGCCATTTTCTGTGGCACAACACTGGAATGTCTGCAGGTGTCCATGAGTTGCGGTACTTAAGCATCTATCTAGCGCTACAAAAGAATATTTATCAGAAAGCGAGGGACTTTTTTTAAGTGCCAGGTACTTCTAAATGCAATGTTTCTATCAGCTCAACTAACATCAGCAAACATACAAACTGTTTGTGTGCAGTTTGCCTCACAGTGCGTTGCTAGCTAAAAGGTCCAGCTGCTAATAGCTAACTTCACTCAGAGATGGAGAAAAATAAGAAAGACAGGACAGAGGAGGAAGAAGAGAGGTTAGATTTAAAGGTAAGAACTGCTTAGTGGTGTTTGATTAACTGGAAATTTAAAGCTTACATGTAAGTGCTCATGTTTTTAAATCAGATTTACATCTACTGTTTGTAAATGTGATGTTATGTCTTTTTATTATAAAACATGCTGCTAAACAGACTGAGACAGAATGACTGTGTTATTTAACCTCCTAGGACCTGGCGTCCACATATGTCGACATCACATTTTGGGATATCTTTCTCCATCTCTGAGTGAAGTTAGCTATTAGCTAGACCAAAATACAAAATTTTGCTCTACAAGAGCCTGATTTCCACTTACGAGGACATTATACTGCCTCTGTTCTATCAAAATTTAAAGCAAATATCCTCATATGTGGATCTCACTTCTCTCAGAAACAAAAATCAGGTAAAAAAAAAAAGAAAAAAAATCTGGTAATTCTTTGTTTTTACATTAATCAGGTCCCAAACCGCCCAAATAGCGAAGAGAAATTAAAAATGCATGCCATGAAAGAGTTCGGGTCTTAGGAGGATAAAGGGCATAAAAATACTCTGCAGTTTAGTGCAGGATAAACAGGTTAGCTGGCCGTGCTGTGATGGATTCAGAGTAAAGAAGTGTGTGACTTGTACACAGTGGCCATCTAGTATAAAGTTAATATAAACGGTGTACTGTCAGCGTAGAGAATGAAAATCAGCCAGTAGATGAAAAATCTGCTTACATCTGGTTGAATGTATAAATCCACAAAGAGCAGCTGATCACTGAGTTGTAATTCTTTTCCCCCATACTGAGCCACAACAACTGATTTTAGGTTTCCCCAACTGCTGAATCTCACTTTATCTCACCTGACTGTACACCTTTTCCTGTTTAGAGGCAAAGTCACCCTCTACAATGCAGGCAACAGAAAATAGAGCTATTTTTTAACATTTTCCCTTTTTTTGCTGCTCATGTCCTCCTTAAGTGATTCAAGCAGAATTGATTTATTAGAATTAAAATTTAGAACAAAATAAAATAAAATTTTTGTTCCCCTTCTGATAATATTTTATTATTGCATTAATATAGCACAAGGTTCATATAGTTTTGCACTGGTAGAAACGTCCTCCAAAGAGCTACTTTTTACTTTCTTACTCTGTGCGCATTTCAGAGTCTGTACTTTTTCACTTTTACTTGAGTAAAGAATTTGAATCATACTTCAACTTTTACCGGAGTACAGAATGTCTGTACTTTTACCATTTCTGCTTATACAGTACTTTTTTTTATTCTTTTTGTCACATCACTTCTTCTCTACTGTCCATCTGTTGTTTGTGACAGGTGAAAGGCACAGCATCCAAGCTGCACTCATCATTATTCTATATCTGAAGAGAATGCCAACGAGAACGGAATAAGGACGAATTTCTTTTAGTGGCAAGCCCACATAGAACAATCTTTCATGTCAAATTAAGATAACTATTGATAATGTGACTAAAAGCTTTGATGAAAATATATACATGAAATAAACACTGAACTACTTTAAATTGGATCAACACTTCTCAAGAATCCTTTTTTGTTTGCTGGGGTTTCCATTAAATGACCTCGGGAAACTGATATCTTTTTGCTGCTGTGTATATTTTGTGAGTCTCACAGCAGGAAGTGATTCACTGTGACAGCTGCTTTGCAAACATGTCTGTTAACCTCTGTTGAGAGCTTGTATAACAGTGACTTTCCTTCATGTCATGAGGCCAAATTCAGAAAAATGTCAATAAGTTCAAAAAAGTTAGTTCTGAAAAAGCATTTAGATTTCACACTGGTGCCAAAGGGCACTGACTTTTCATTATCTAGATGAAACACCACAAGAGTCGGCTGGTTTTGCACCATTAGAAACCTCTTTGAAATGCTGGTCAAAGCAACTATTGAAGAAAGTACAGATTTCAGCTCTTACTTTGACCTATGACTGTTGAGTCTTTAACATATAAAATGTCTTTCTTAACTCAAGATCTCAGAAAAATGTGTAACTGAACTAGAGGTCATACGTTTGACAAAGTATCAAAGCCTTGTTTCAAAGATACAAAGTATTGTAAAGTATTCACTTGGTGTCAAAAAGTCAGATTCGCGGAAATATAACGATTTTTCTCTGATAAATAGTAAAGAAATGGTATAGAGGCAAGTAAAACTATTCACTCCCCATAACAAAAAGCTCATTTTGTTTGCATTGCACTCGTGCACTATTTGACAAGGACATTTGGTCCAGCACAGTTTGATTCAAAGGCTTTGTCTGGTCATGAGTCCCCATATGCATAAGCAAAATCAGAGAGATCCCCATCAAAAATCTTCTCCTACTGTCAGTGTTACGCAATCTTGAAAAAAATTTTACATTTTAAAATTAGTTCCAATTGTTGGGTCAATATAAGTCAAAAGTGTTTTACAGAGGAACTAAACAAACCAAACCTAACACAGTACAGATCTCAAAACATAGCACAGGCTTCACGTGGCTAAGTTCAACGTGAGAATCAAAACAAGCATTTTAACACAATTTAGTGGGAATTTTCTATAAAAGGTAGATCGCCTAAACTAGGAGTCCCGTTTTTATTAAATTACTGAATTACATTATTAAAGTGAAAGCACCATGTCTATAAGGGACTAATGTGGTTTATCATCAAAAGGTTTAATTTCTTATTTTTTAAGGACTACATTGATTTACTTATTTCACCCTGAACCAATTTAAATATCATTTTCAATTTAGCTGGCTTCTCTAAAAATCTGCTGAGTAAAGTAAATCTTGTAAGAGACCAAAAAATAATTTGAAAACGATTTCTAATACATGCTTAGATCCCACCAGGTCCATCATACAAAGTTTTTCATAATTACTGTACAGAAGAAAGCATCCGTGGATGATTAAACTGTAATAACCAAATGTCACTACCTCTAAGATAAATGTGAAGATGAATGAAGATTTTGCTTTACCTCGCGCCCCATTTACACGCTTGCCTTGTGCTTTACTGAAGGCCTTAAACATGAGTGGTGGCAATTAAATTCTGATTTCATGGAAATCAGTACTTATGCTAATTTTCTTTGTAAATGTTGAAATGATTTGTAGGAAAGCTAGCACAGAAGTAAGAGAAACAGGAGAAAAGAAAGAAAACCTCCTCTAACCATCCATAGACTAAGGATTTAAAAGTGTATCAGTATATCGCTAAGGTGCTTGGCAGCAGTCTCTGCACATCTCCCTTAGCCTGTAGAAGGACATCTAATCGGTGGAGGATTTCCATACCTGCCTGCCGCCTCCGGTAATCTTAAGTACATCACACATCTGGCTGGGCTTTATTTCAAGAGTCTAGAAAAAAGATAAGCAAGTGACAGAGATGGAGATAACACTAATCCAAGAGTGGCGCCAGGTCGAAAGGAGTGTCCACTGCACAACGACAAAGTAATAAAGGGCCTGGGGCCACAGTAAAGCTGTACGGGAGAGCGGGCAGGGAGATAAGAAGAGAAGAGGCTGGTGGAGAAAGCAGAGCAGTGATATATGAAGAGGCAGAATGGGAGAAAAGGACAGAAGGAGGAACGTATAATGAGACATGAAAAACAATGACGACATGATGGATATGTTGAACACAAATGCAACAGTGCAATGAAGGAGTTTGAGCTCCATTATTACAGCTAAATAAACTTCATGGCTATTTGCAAGTGTCTTTAATGTCTTTCAAACCAAAGGATGAAGAGATTTGTTTGTAATTAGCTTTAAAAAATTATACTAACTAGGAAGATATCACACTGATAACGGGAACCATGTCAAAACAAATGCATTTATACTTCAGACTGAGTTGAAGCTACATTCATTATGCTACTATGGTTGCATTCTAAATAATACAATGGATTTTCTTTATTTATGTATATAAATTATGTTGCCAAACACTCATTCACAGATCCAGCAGAGAGATTACCAACATTAGCATTTTTCTAAGGCTTCAAATTCTGTTCATTCTGCAGTCCTCTTTTATCTCTTCCCCTTTTTTGATCACCAGAAACGCCTCTGAAAAATATCTGTCGCTTAAAAATAGTTTGGTTGATTTTCACTAAGATTGCCTGCAGATAGTGTGCCGTAGGCTGCAAAGCTAAAAACTAGCTGCTTGCTGCTGCTAGAAAGCTTAATGATGTCAGTGTTGCAGGCTAAAGAAAGAACTGATAAAATATGAGGAAAACTTCACAGCTACAGTAAGTGACAATTCTCTGTTGGTTTGGCACTACAAGCAACAACTTTCACATCTCGTGCAGTCATATGACTGACTGAAAAACAGGCCTTTGCTTACATCTGTCCCCAGTAATCCCAGTTCTACTGGCTTTATAGGATACTTAAGGCTATTGAATGTTTATTGACTTTATATGTCTCTTTGTTTTTTTTTGTTTTTTTGATAAGCAGAGCAAAGTATCTTGCTTTAGCTGCCATCACAGCATTAGTGAAGAGTAACAAGCTCACACTATATGCATTATACATAACTACTTGATATGAAAATGCATAAGATTTGGAAGAAAATCGTGTTACATTAATTGCTTAAAGCAAATCCACAGCAGTAAGCTGATTTTTCTATTACATTTTAATATCACTGCCGAGCTTTCTGTGATAATAAAATCCACTTAGGCCTTAATACAATTTCATACTAGGTGAGAACATTTTAGTTTCCAATTAAAAGAAAATCTTAGATAACCAGGAATTATGGCAAGGTTGTTTTCCAAAGCAGAGCTGCTAAATTACACAGAAAATAACTCAGTAGTTGACTGCATTATACCTCTTTTCACCATATTGCGATTGCAGATCCAGTCACAACCTGTGTCTGACAAGGGCAAAGAATGGCAAATCTCTTTGGAGCAACATTTCTGTGACAGACCTGAATAAAACGTTAAACTAAAGTGTCAAATTTGAACTCTTTGAACTGCCAGACATGCGCTTGATCTATCTCACCAGACAGTCTCAAAAGTGAACATGACACACTGGTAGAAAGATAACTGAAATCAAGCTGTGTTTTTCTTTTTTTGTTTGTTTGTTCGATTTTCTTCTTATCTGTCGAATTCCAAACAGCTATCGATATATGTTTGGATTATGCAGCGTATATGTTTTGATTAATCACATCTTTCCTGTTGGGAAAATAAGTCTATTAAACGTATTAAATTGAAGAGCTGGATTCGGTCTGTTTCTGGATCATCTGTTCCTTACAGGGTTCTGATTGTGACACCAAGACAGATCTATTCCAAGTGAGAAATCAATACTCTCAATCAGGTCTCTGAGTCTGTGAAGATCCACCA
This sequence comes from Haplochromis burtoni, assembly GCF_018398535.1. NCBI lineage: Eukaryota > Metazoa > Chordata > Actinopteri > Cichliformes > Cichlidae > Haplochromis > Haplochromis burtoni. The sequence goes on from NW_024582546.1 coordinate 288,779, forward strand.
AGACTGCTGCTGCTGTTGTTTTACCAGGAGTCTATTCCAGGAAGCATGTTCCATGAACTGTGAGATTAAAAATAAACTCTGACTTGACTTCACTCTGAGATCCACAACTCTGAGTTTGCTGATCAGCTGTTCAATCAACTCTCAGCATGTAGGGTCTCCCTTACAATATAAAGCGTCTTGAAGCAACTTTTGATTTGATTTGGTGCTGTATAAATATGTTTAATTGAATGTTCACTTTAAGTTGATATCCATGTCAAAAGCTAAATAAAAGCAGTCTCCATTTAAAGCAAATGGACTGAGGAATATATGTGCACATGACACATGGAAATAACCATAATTTTTATCTTAAAAATCAGAAGAAAAAAAGCCAATATAATCATTTTGGGCCACTCTTTTATCATCATAGCATATGAATTTGATATCAAATATACACATTTCTAAACGTAAACTTCTTTACAATAATTTGCTCCAGTCTGAGCTTTCGTGGCAAATTTATCAATGCGGAAATTAAAAGTGTTAAAGCAGGAGGAGAGCAGAAGTCTTAGAGAAACTCCTGTTTTGTTGAAGAAAACCTGCCAGGAGTTTCCTTCAGCTGACGGTTAACAAACTCAAAGCTGTTAGCCAAACCTCCTTCCTTGAACACGTCCCACCTGCCATACATCCGTGTCTCGGAGAGGAAAGTGGCTTCTGTGTCCTATGATCATTTATGATAGTGAATCAGCACTTCTGTTGTTGTAGTACCTTGGCTATTTTTTGTATAAATGTGCTATTACAATGTGATAAAATTAATAGTTAGGAATTACAGCTCTTTAATTTGAAGCCTCGACTTTTTTCAAGGGATCAAAGATAGTACATGATTGTCCAAGTAGGGGAAAATAACTCAATAAAAACAAAGGGAAAACTATATGAAGAAATAAATACTAAAAGCATTTTGTCTAGACACTCCACAGCATTACTCATGCGATGAATCCATCAGTTTTCAGCAGTTATTTATGATGCTTTAACAATATGGAGTAGCCACATATATCACAACTCATTTTTTAATTAGGGCTGAATGACGTATGTCACAATGATTGAGTGTGAGCAGGGATACACTAATGCACTAATGCGTGGGGCTGTCAGCATCCATCCAGAGTAGAGCAAAAGCAGCTTCTATCCTCCCTGCAAAAGTGTCACCGTTGTCTCTCTGTTAACCCACATCGTAATTATCAAAAGTTGTGAGAATATATTTTTTCTCAGTTTTTAAGCTGTGGCAGTAACATTTCAGCTATTATACTTGTAAAAGTGCATCTAATACCATGCTACATCTGCTGGTGTATAAAGTACACCTGTACACCTGCTGTGATAGATTAAAGCTTCTTTTTTTAACCCGCACTCTGCTTGACAGTCAAAATTCCCCCAGGTATTACTTAGGTATTACCCCTGGGACCAGACCAAACTATTAAATATTCAATATGGAGTCCTGTTTAGGTTTGGGAAAACAAAGAAAAAGGAGACTTTTAGGAGTTAAAATTGGCGGGATATTTATGGGTTACAGCACAGCAGCAGGAGGGATCTGCACATGTGTCAACATTTAAATTGCCTGTTGCATGAGCCTCCATGTGCACACATCAAAGCATAATTTCATAGATCACTTACCAAGCTAAGCTAAGTTTTAGTGGACTCTCTGTGAGCATCACCCAAACATGGGAATGCACCAGGAGGCCAGATTTCCAGAAAAAGAAGTTCCACCTTTTTCACCTTTTTTCTTTTCTAATTAACAGTTTTTTTATGGACATGTTCATAAGAGGCCTCCTGCCTGAAAATGTGTTATCACTGCTGCACCAGCTCAGTTCCTTCCCCCCCTCGTACTCTCTCAGTCCTCCAACTTTCCAAAAACATCAGAGCACTAATCTCATTACTTTGTGGGTGTGTGTGTAAAAATGTGCTCAGGCGTGTGTTTTTCTGCATTCGACAGCATTTGTTTGTGGGTGCGTGTCCATGCAAGTACAGAAGGTTGCCTATATCTGTGTGTCAGCATGCTTTAATACAATATTCAAACGCTCCCATGGTGCTTTTACATCTGGGAAATATTAAAAGCTTCTCCATAACTGCTTCTCCCTGCTTCACCAACTGCTCCGGCTTACACAGAGTGAGAACTGAGCTTAATCATCAGACGCGGAAAGCTTCTCTTCTGTCCTGCCGAGTGAACGCGCTCTGTGACTCTTCCCCACTACAAAGCTTGATATTTAATGCATAGGTGCCACGGCAGGCAGTGACGGACGGGGGGAACGTTCGAGTTGACGTCCCGCTGGTGGAATGCAATGCTGTCAAAAACGACCCGGTGTCTGTGAGACACGATCCATGAGAGGGGATGGATGGAAAGAGGTTGAGAAAGAGCAGTCAGAAGTGCAAAGGTGACTGAAAAAGGTGAGAGGAAGACAGGGAGGATTCACAGAATCTACATATTTTTATCTGGGCGGTTATGAGAAAAGATGACAGCGTAATAAGACCTGAAAGATCTTTCATTTTCTTTTGGGAGAAATAAATTAGATTTTATGTTGGGTCAAGGGTCAATTACTTAAAAATTCCATAAAAAATACCAGTTATCTTTCTTGCCAAAGAAATTAGCGTTATGATTATCCAGTGATTTCTCGACAAGGACAGAAAGCCTATCACTGTTGAACATAATTAGTCAGTAAATGACTCAGGAATTTCCATATGTTCCATATACAAATGTCTGCATCTATATGATATGTATGAATGAACTAAAAAATTAATCTTAAAAATTCTGATTTCCATACCAGAAGATGTGCATTATACTAGATTCTATATTATACTATTTGTGTCTGTAATAGTACTGTTCTCCATGTAAATAATGAGGTAATATTCTGCATTGCACCAGACACTGTGCTATAGTGTGCTATAGCACTGGTGGTGGTCAGAGGGCCCGGTGGCGCCTGTGTCCGGCAGCCTCGCCTCTGTCAGTGCGCCCCAGGGCAGCTGTGGCTACAATGTAGCTTGCCATCGCCAGTGTGTGAATGTGTGTGTGAATGGGTGGATGACTGAATGTAGTGTAAAGCGCTTTGGGGTCCTATGGACTAGAAAAGCGCTATAAAAATGCAGGCCATTTACCATTTACCATCTATACACACTTATGACCCTTTTACACTCACCGTTGTCAACCTTGGGAAAGGCAGTGTGTGCGAAAAGTGATGGCACACCTGCAGGTGAGCGTCATTTGGGCTTGTCGTACGCCTCTCATTTTTGTAACATGATGTCAGGTCTGAGACACGAGTATTGGAGCAGGTTGGCCTTTAGAGCCATTTCAATGGTATATCAGTGTAGGAGCTTAGAGATTCTGAGAGATGGTGCAACATTTTGTAAAGGTGAGCCTTTCTAGAGAAAACTTCCCTTTGCTTCCTGTTTCGACTTCTTCAAATCTTACATGTTTGGGTAGGAACTCAGTCAACCAGGTCATGGCAGTCTGAGAAAAGAACGTGACTGGACTTCAATTCAATTCAATTCAATTTTATTTATATAGCGCCAAATCACAACAAAGGTCGCCTCAAGGCGCTTCATAGATACAGAGAAAAACCCAACAATCATATGACCCCCTATGAGCAAGCACTTTGGACTCCTTGAACTTCTCTTGAAGATGTTTCAACTCTCATCCAAGAGGCTTCTTCAGTTCTACAACCAAAAGCTGGAGCGTCTCAGGTATGAAATGCAAAGGTTTTGTCTGAGTAGTGACACCTATCGTTCAGAAGGATACCACATGAAGTCCATTGTATAAATGGTTACAGGGCTGTGGCGATGTCACAGTTGGTATGTGCAACAACCATTCTCATGACCATAATCAAGGAATTACGTGTAAGAATATAATCTTGTTCTAGAGTTCTAGTTGCACTTCAGTTCTGAAGTCTCTGAAGTAACATAAAAATACATTTAGGAGCACATAACAGACCTACAGAAGAAAAAAACCATGAAATTCCTCATAAAACATATATCTTTAGGTAAACTGGATAGTTTATCTGAATATATATGTATACAGGATATTTTGTTACATTTGTAATGCAGTTTTGATGTGTATTACTGAAATCATTTGTAATTCATACAGTGTTCACCATTTCCAGGAGTCAGAGTGGTCTTTTTTTTTTATTGCAGTATCAATATTAATAGAAACAGCATGAATTAAAATTAATTTCACTGATAATGTAATAAACACATTATTTTTATTACAATTCATGATTTACTTTTATGTGTATTATCCCGAGTTTAATTAATGGAAAAATATCCTTCTTTCTAGAACTGGAGCTTAACAGAGCTATACTGTTAGATAGTGATTGGTTTTACCATTAACTGACCACATCATAATCTGGTTATTAACCCTGACTCTGAACACAACTAAGATACTACCAACACACAAAACTGGCTGATATTATTGATTAATGCATCCATTAATATTTAACCATCACAATACAGTAAAGCCCTGTTTCTGCTCAACAAATGTAAAGTTTCAGTAAAAGCAGCAGCGAACACTGACAATATTTAAACTATATTAAAGATACTTTGTAATAATTCTACCAAACTGGTTCCAACAGAGATGAGGCAGGAAAAATGCATCTATTTCAGTCAAAACACCAGGAAGATGCAACACTGCAACCTTTAAAAAATGGCGATGGGTTGTGTTTTAGTAATAAATGCAGAGACCTCCAGGGCAAAGAGGGCTCGTTTATGCTTCCAAAGCTGTATTTGTACTGAAATGAGCATGCACACCTACTGTAGTACGGTTTCACAGCCTTTAACCAACCCCGCAGTGTCATGTTCATAGCTTATTTAGATAATAATAGATGGCGGGTGAATATGTATGTGGCGTAAATCTCATCTACATGTCAAGGTCTTTACACTGAAGGATGCACTCAGTGGGTTATTAATCATGCAGACATCATAGTGAGGAACCTGTAAAGTACATTTATAATTTTCATCTTGCAATGACAGCTTTGCCCAATAAAACACATGAAGTGTCTGCTCAGTGACAACATTAACCGTATCTTATGCATGACAGGCTTCTGGTATATTTGCTCATAAATGTATGCTTAGAGAGTATCTTATTGATCTTGCTACATAGCTATAACATGTTATCATTTGCATAAATGGTGCTGCTGCAAAGGACTCTAATCTAACGCTTCCATCATGTACGCTACATTTCACAATGCTTAAGGGAGTGACTATGTTGAAATATATGGAGAAATTTTACTTTAAAGCCTTTTTGCATTGATTTCATTTTTTTTGACAGCATGAAATTTAGGGCGTTTTGTAGAAGTTAACAAAAACCTACAAGATGCAATGCAATTTGGTAATCAAAGAACTGATTTATATTTCTACTGATTACAAGATTTCCAGGGACTGCTGTGAAGTGTGAGCTTCTATTTCTTCTCTTGTATAATTTTAATATATGGTGGAGGCAGGTATTATATTCATTTAGTTACAGTGGGTAAGCTGAAAAGTGGCACAAGAGTCAGCGGCTAGAGCAAGGATAATAACAGTTATTGTGTATTTCTCATTCATCAGATCAAAGCTATCAGAAAGGAAAAGCGTCCCCCGGATAAAAGCTGCTACTCTTTGAAGTTGGTGAGTGAAGTGACGGCTCAGTGTTGTCACCGGTAACAAACAGTGGACATGTCTAACAAAGCTGACAGACACATAAGTTGTCACAAAGTGTTAATGATTAAAGGTTGCAGTAAGACAAGTTTGTTCTGGCTGAGCCAAAACAAAGTTGCGGATCCAAAAATCGAGGCTACACTCAAACAACACGGTGTGGGTTTCTGTGTGAGCTGTAAACAGTTCATTTTATTCCTTGGGGAAAGTTTCTATAAGCTGCTCAGCTGCTTTGAAACATCATTGTTTTAAAGCAAATCAACCTTTTAATCTGATCACATTTTAAGTCAGTTTATCTGGCTGAGCCTTCAGCAAGAACAACAGTGGGATGTATGAAATTGTCTTCAAATGCTGCCAGGTTTTAATACAAAAAAGCAAAAAAAATCAATCAGACTGTGACTGTGGATTAGACTGAGACAAGCAGAACCCGGCAGCAGAGCATCTACAATACTACATTATTAACACTGTAGGGTTTCCTATTCTGTACAAGAAATCATTTACATTTGGAGTTTGAAGCTTATTAGTATACACCATCATTTAATTAGTTTCAAATTCATTACAATTAAATATAAGAGAATGGTAGAATATTTCTTCTGCCATACGTTCCCCAGAAATCCCAGGTTTGCACAAACACAGCCAAGCAATAATGCAACCAAGGAAAACTGGACTTTCCAATATTCCCAGTGTTTGTTATCTTGACTTCACTGCCACAAATGTGTCTGAAAACTGTGACCTGACCGGGCAGGCAGCAACTTTTCCATTTTTAGTGTGAAGCAATAACAGTTAGCAAAGTAGAGTTTGTGTTTTTAATCGGAGCTAAAATAACGTGTGACTATCTGTTCATATCGTTACCAAACCACAATAACTCAAAGAATGGTTTGACATCTTAGAATACAAATACAAAATTATACAACATGACACAATATAGACAGCTTTGGCTTGGATTTTAAATGCTGCCAATGCTCCCAAGCATGCTACAGCAATTCAAACAATTAACATCCATGGCGTATAACCGATAAGTAGACTAAGGATTTTTTTCAGTTGCTTTTTAACATGTCTGCTTATATGTGTGCATCCACCTAGCCAGCATATGTTTTCACTTATGCAAATCAGACATACATATATAGTGTAAAAAGAGCTAAAAACACTCTACATGCATACGTGGCAGTAAGCCCAGTCTTGTTCACAAACCTCTAGGTATCAAGGCTGTGCTCATGATTCTACTTGGAGCTACACTATAGAGACAACAGTGCCTCTTAATTTTGAATCTAGGTGTTTTCAGTGCCATTGCTAAAGGTGTATAAAATCCAGCACCTAGCCATGCAGTCTGCCTTTGTAAACATTTGGGAAAGAATGGGTCATTCGAGCATGGTACTGTTATCAGATGTTAACATTGCAACATGTCCGGTCATAAAGTTTTCTCCCTCGTAGAGAATGGAAATGCTTAGCAACCGCAAACACTCAGCCATTAAGAGCAGAGCAGGCCATCTACTAATCAGAGGGTTAGTAGCTCAATCTCTGGCTGACCCAGTCTGCATGCCAAAGTATCCTTGGGCAAGATACTGAACCCGGAGTTGCTCCCAATGCATTCATCAGAGTGTGAATGGTAGATGTAGTGCTTTTTTTGTTTGATGGAAACCACTAAAGTGCTAGTATGAATATGAGAATATGTGCATGAATGTGGCATGCTGTATAAATGCGCATTGATTCCTTAAGTAGAGTAGAAAAGAGCTATATAAGAACCCATTTACCAAGTCATATATACTTACTGTGCAGTAGTTTAGGTAATGTCGTAAAGTGAAGTGTTAAATGCGTCACAGTGTAGGTCCACTGAGCGCGGGCCACTAGAATTTTCTCCAGAAATGTTTCCAGTTCAGAAGAAGAAAGGCTCGGTTATAATATTGTCTCCATTTTCAGTAACATGCAGCAGGGAGAATGTTTGCAGTAACATTTCACTGCAATCTTCTCCCTTCAGTGTCAGTGATTAAAACAATCCAATGCAATGGGGCTGCAAAGCTGTAATTTTCTATTCAGTAATGAGACAGACCAGAACACGAGTTATGACCTTATATAAATTAGGTCACGGTGGTCTCAAAGGCAAATGACAGAGTTTATTATAAATAAAGAGTGATAAGCCCAGTCGCTGAACTATATATCAAGTGATTAAACACTTAAAGACCCCTACATTGTTTGGATCAAATTTGACTTAATGTGTACTAATGCTAAAGCGCTCATCATCTAAAGCTTTAATTCCAATCAGATCTTTTGTTTTGTTCTGGGGGGGTTTACCCTATGTCTGCAAATTAGCTATAGTCTGTTTTGTGCAAAGGATCTGTTCATTCCAGCCAGCCTGCTGCCTCAAATATTAAACACATCACCTCCTGTGCAGCACAGTCGTTAAAATCTTTCACAAGCTCGAAGCTGAATCACAATTGTGTATAATCATCATGCAATAGAAATACTTGGAGGTAGGAAGCACCTTGGACTGCCACCTGAAGTGCTGAACGCACATCGACTAAACAAGCGCTCCACATGACACTGATGACCCCGCATTGTGAATTGTTATGGGCCAATATTTCATCAAAAGGTTGTGGAGGAAAGATTTGTGCATAAATAGGGGCAATTGTAGAAGCCCCGTCTTCTGTGCACTTTCAGCACTGCTTAACTCCTTGACAAACAGCATGGTAGGCCCATTCATCTTTCCCCATATTGAGTTCTTCTGTGAAGAGCAACCTAAGATTGACCCCCGGAGATAAAATTACAGCTCAATATGAAGAAAAGAGTAACAGCCTGACGCAGTACATGAATCAAAGATGGGGCCTGCATCACCCATCAATCAAAGTTCAGTGTCCTCATTAAAACCGTCCCTGTTTGCAAGAGGGTTGGAGATAGAGGGAAGGGGTGTGTGTTTTTATGTCTCCACAGGCGCATTGTTCACTCCATTGGTCATATTGCTCACTTGAAACCACCTCATCAACTTTTAACACCTTCTGCGAGTTGATGCACCCATCAACCTGGTCAAGGTGATTCCCACGCATTCACATTTGATATGCTCATTACTTCAGTCAAGGAGATGCATGCACCTTCACCGTGCACCCAAGCACGTCAACACACTCACCCTTCTGCTATTGATATTCATCTCTCCAGACACACACTTAATTTATACACTACCACTGATTTTAAATACTAAATATTTCCAACAAGATTGTGATGCTGAAAACATTTGATCAATGGGAAATTCCCAACAGTGATATACCCAGAAAAGGTCACTGGACCCCAGCCAGACAGAGATAATGACAAACATCCATCTTGACGTGCGAGGGGGCAAATGGGAGGGGCACAAAACCACCAGGGCCTATGATATATTGTGATGTGGTGTGTGTGTTATGAGATGCTGATCCAATACTTATAACATCCTCAGACAGCCTGGCCAGCTGCACTCAGTTTTCAGACTATTTTTTCTCAGCTCTCAATGTTTCCTTGAAATTCTCAGTGTAGGATTACAAGTATAATGGTGTCACGTATTGTATTTTTTTTATGGATCAGTACATCATTGTCATAGCGGTGTAATAGAACCTAAATGCCATTTCCGGGAAAATGACAAATAAGTGAATCATTGTTCAGATGAATGGCACTTTGTTGGTATTTCTAAAGCAACTTATTTTGAACAGCCTTTACATTTCCTGTTCTTCCGTCTTCCACATCTGTTTAAAACTGTCTTGCAGAGTCCCATTCTACTCACAAGGACATTAGGTGTCAATACATCCTTACAGCTCTGAACATATAGTGTCCTGCTCATCGAAGGAGAAAAAAATCTCTTCCTAAGGTGAGGAGACTGTCAATGGTGAATCACAGGAAAAATGAACTTTCTTCTCAATGAGCTGTTGTGCAACTGCCAGTGTTATGTTTCTGTTTAGTACGTCAGACTGGGTCAAGGACACTAAGAAAAAGGTCCAGCTTGCCTCAAGTGTGTGTAGACATTTTTAAATATGCTCATTGTGTAGTTAGACCTTCCAGCTAGGGCTGTGCAAATATTATAAAATTCTACATGATATAAAAATGTGATATAAAAATTGCTGTAGCATCTCTAATTGCTTTAGCAACACCATGTGTTTATGTATGCTTCCCAGTGCATGCAACAAGACAAGCCCATGCATGAGACCAAGAGGCACATGTCAGTCTCTGATGTTTTAGTACTAAAAACAAAGCTATTGTACGTCATTAACTTCCAACAAAGCACAGTACTTTGCAAAATATGCAAGAAAACTGCTCCTGCTGAAGATGGAAAAAACTAATTTGTTTTACCAAATGAGCTAAAAACACTATCAAGTAAAGCCAGGCTACGAAAGTGGAGCTGCTGAGACTTGTCACCCAAATGTAAACAAATGATTTCACCAAGCATTGCTGAAACACTCAATAGTTCAAATCTGTATGACAGGAAGAGCAAATGGTAAATGGAATTTACTGATGCGGTTACACGGTGGAAAAGCAGATCTTTAAGCAACTGGTTAAAAGATTTGAGCCAATATACAACGTCCCAGGTAGAAGAGAAACTTCAGTTTTATGATGTGTGCAGCTCCTGAAGAGTTGCAAGGTTAAATTCATTTAGGCACTGTTGAAGAATTATTTCATACTTTTTTGTACAAATTAAATTTTGTAAATTTTCCTTATCAGTTTTGGTATCATAAATCTTTCAGAAATGTCTTGGAAAAATTGCATTATAATTTTGATTTTATATTGCCCACTCCAACTTCCGGCTCATTTTACTTCTTTCACTTTTTTAATGCCATAAAATGCAAATAAATTACATTAGAGCCACAACCCTGATATCCATGTGTTACGATGGATTATATTCAACTAATTCAAATTGTATAAATTGTACCTCCAAAAAAAAAAAATCCATAAAATGCTTTATGTCTGTGTAGCTTCTCAGACGTCCAGGTTATGGTAGTCCAAGGAGCTGGGAAAGAAAGTGACAACACTTCTTTAAGTTACTTAACAAAACTTCAAGAAACTTAAAGAAGTCACTTCCTTTCCCAGCTCCTTAGACATAAAATGCTACTGTCACTTCACACTGGCTTTAATTAGGACTTGGGTGTCCATTTATAGATTTCTTTTCGATTTAGATTAAATTTAGGGAAAACGAATCAAACTCTAATCAATTTTCCCAATATCTCAGTTTCTTCCAGTGCTTTCACTTTGTGACACCTGTGGAGTTTGAAGGTAACAAAGTCTCCCATAACTAACTTTGACAGTTAACAAGCAAGAAGTGTTATTTTCAAAGAGTCTAGGGCTTTTTGTAAAAAATGAAACACTGCTTTAGATCTCGGAGTCTAACAACATCATAGAGTGTTGTCAAAGTTTTGGACAGCTCCCACTTTCCAATTATATGTGGGAAACTATTAAACATAGAAGATATCACGAGATGGTCACAGTCTGCTTCACTGTTCTCTGAAACCAGGCAGTAGTGGGAAATTTAATCTATAAGGAACATTTCAATTTTCCCACCATTAGTTTCTGGAGATTTTAATTAAGCTAACGCTATAAATCTCCATTTTTTCCTCATTTCTCTGCTGTCCCTCTTTACACACTGTGAGCTCAATCTGCACACTGCATAAAAACCAGCATGCATGGGATATGCAAACAAAATCTTTCACTGCATTAGCTTGAGCACACACATATGATGTAGTGTTTATATTAGAAGTAGTGTTGCTTCGCGGCAGTAAATAGTCTGCACCATTCAGAGCTGCAAATGTCTGCTCAAAAGGGGTTCTCGCTATTTTTTACTCTCTAATAAGACAGATTAATAACGGTGAAAAACTGCATCAATGGAGAAGGAAATGAATTCATTATGAATGTTCTTATTCATGTGTCTGATCATTTCAAAGAACCACTCAAGTGGCACAGGTCAGGGATTATTCATACACAGCTATGAGATAAATCAAAATTCTGACATGGCAGCACCTTTTTTAGTTGTACTTATTACACAAAGTTACCAAAATTATTTCTTCATTACTGCTTAGTTTGGACATGATTAGTGTCTCTGGCTCATCATACCAAAACCAGAACACACTGAATAAATACCTCTTTAACTCAGAAAAGAACAAATGAAAAGCTACACTTCTCTACATCATCGCTACTTACGCTTTCACTTCAGTGCTGAAACTGCGACTTCAACTGTGCAAATGCTTCAGTGTATCTAGACAACACAGCTCATTTGATTCCCGGTTTAGCTGTTGATCTCTTAGGATCGGGGACAGCCACAGTCTTTTCCATGAAATGTCCTATAAATACCTGCGCAGGATTCTAGATTCTGATAAAAGTCTTTATCAAGCTTATAAAGCATACGTACAGTTTCTGTGTAAGTTCAAGTCTATATTGTATATGTTTCAGATTTATAATCTTTGTTTTACCAAGCAACTAAGTTTAGGTTTTGCTTGATTGGCACTGTCAGTCTGCTACACATGGGAACATTTGGCAATATGTCAAAGGCAATACCTCCAGCCAGACACAGCAGATGGCTGCCCCTGCCTGAGCCTTTCCTGTTAGAAGGGAGTTTTTCCTTCCCACTGTTGCCAAGTGATTGCTCATAAGGGGTCATCTGATTGTCAGGGTTTTATTTGTATTATTTTAGGGTCTTTACCTTAGGATATGAAGCGCCTTGATGTGTGCACTGCAGTTTAACGGTATACCAAAGAAATATATTTAATCTGTGGCCTATGCAGCAGTGCCTTCATTTTTTAAATGTATTTATTTTTTAATTGTAGCCTGGAAGCATGTTCATTTATTTTTATCTAGGTGAGCACAACATTCTAAAAGAAAAGGTGTTGTTAACTACTGATTTCATAGCAAATACCTCAGTCAACAGTGAATTAAATTGTCATTTTTTTAAATATTTAAAAAGCCCTTCATAACGACTTTGAATTCTCTTGGGAGTTTTCTTGTTTTGCGTAAAAGGTTTGCACAGAAATTTATGGTTTATTTTGGGATAAGTTGTCATGATGCTTTAACTTTTTATCTACCACCATTGGCAATAATTATTTTATCTACTTTGGTTCATCAACAAATGCTTTGCAGGTATTGCCCACCTGGCCTGGTGAGTGTCAGGGAGGGTGTGGTCCTAAGTCATGCCACCATACAAATAAAGAGGCTTTTTTACAGCTTTGACAGCAGGATTTATTCTGCTTCCTTCACCAAGGAAACACAAACAAACACAACTCCTTGTTTAAGGTGGCATGATAGATGTCAATACATTGTCAGGAAGTGCATGAATAACCTTAGCCTTAGTATTAAGGTTTCATGAATCTCGTGTCCATGAATGTTCTTCTTCTTCAGTTGTATTTGACCTAATTAACGATTATTACAACAACAACTGAACATTAGTTCACTTTGGCCATGTTAATCCAACATTTTGTCCGTGTACTATAAACTCACAAGTTGCTAGTAAAGCCCATTATTAAATCATATGTGCATTAATTACAGCATCTATAACTCCTCTTAACTCAACAACACAGAAAGAAATTGGCTCACAGACTGAAACTTCTTTACTAGCCCAATTAACTTAAAACAATTTATGCTTCATTAGCACAACTACTGTACTTGAAGCTCACTTTACCTGCTAGCAACAAGTCCATAAGTGTTTACAAACTGGCAATGCATCTGGACACTTTTTTAAGTTTTATTGTTTTTTATAAGTTTTATTGATTTTGCATTTTGTATTATGATAGCCATTTTTGCTTGGAGTTCTTTCTCGGTGTTATTTTTACAGCCTCGTTCCTCTTTTTAATAATACCTAGACAACAACTCGTGAATAAAGCGCATTCCTCTGCTAACCAAGCATTCACATTTTGATGTTTTTCCAATTATCTCACAAGCTGTAATTCTCCGGAGCTGCAGTTCAGACTGGAAGTTATTAAAAAAAACCAAGGAGCAGAGGGGGGCTCATACTGTAAGTTTATTTTCTCATTCTTGGTCAGCAACAGGGTTTAATATTATATTGCTCTCAATCTTGGGAGCAAATCTTCTCTTACAAATCAATACTTTGCTTTTTTCACACTTTTTAATTCTGCTTCCTTTCTTTTCCTGTGCAGTTTTGCTCCCCTATAGTCACCCTCTTTCCAATCCAGAAAACAGGGCAGTGGAGTAATCTCCATGCATGCCAGTGGAAACACTCTCTCAGCATTGCAATCTGTGCTCCACTGACCCTCCATTTGAGTTGACCCTTTCTATCTCCTTTCTGAGTAATGGGCTCCAGCCTGAACTCTCTAGTGACCTGTGGGCCCCTTCAGCCCTTCCTTTCCTCTCCGCCCCATCACACTGCTCTCTCTCACTTTTTGTCTGTGGCCAATTAAATAGCCGCGATGGAGGTGATGGAGCCCTGCTGGTTCGAGTGATTGGAAAAACCCCATCTGCTCCTGGCCCACGGTGTGAGTCGGAGGTTCGTCCGTCTCCTTTGATCTCCGCCGACTTCCCCGTGTCCAATAAATCATTTTCTCAGCAAGCTCAGCCTCTTTGACTGAGGCAATCAAGAATTTCCACTTTATCTGCCGCTGATATCAAAGCCAGCTTTGCCGTTAAACACTAAATGGTGATTTTGAGATGACCCCAGGACAGGCCGAACCACTTGGTGAGCCAAGTCGGATGTGATTTATTGTATATGTGCATGCGCCAAAGCAAGCGAGACACAGTGCGGTGCAATCACGCAGAGCGGCACAGATTTACACATCAGGCCACCTGTGCCACTAAGATTAGCTGTCATTTTACAGCATTTTCAAGGATTTCCAGATTTCAATTATTTACAGTCCCAGTAGTCAAGGAACACAGCTGTAAATGTCCAGTAAGGTACAGCATCAACAGTTGGAGCAGCTGGCCCAGGCAGAGCTCTCTCTTCTTTGCATGTCCACCCAGAGGTCTCAGCCTCTTTTCCTCTGAAGGGTTAGGAGGAGCAAGATCAAGCGGTTTCATTTCCTGAGTCTAAGAAAGATTAACAACCTAATGTAAAAAGAGAAGTTAAACCTCTCCACTTTAACTACAAACAGCCTAATTTTCCATACAACCAAAAAGATAGAAATTCTGTCAATGAACGTTAAAAGCAGTAGTGTGGCAAAGGGCAGCCCTGGCAGAGTCTAAATCCCACCAGGAATGGGTCTGACTTGGTGCTGGCAATGTGCGCCAAGTTCTCACTATGTTTGTACAAGGCTCTGCTGGCCAATAACAACAGGCCAGAGCGCTCATACTGCAGCTCCCCAAAAGATGCCCTGAGGGATGTCATAGAATGCCTTATCCCAGTCCACAATACACATGTAGGCTGGCTGGGAAACTCCCATGCACTCTGAAATATCCATGAGGGTATAAAGAGCTGGTCCAGTATTCCAAGACCAGGGCTAAAACTGCATTGTTCCAACCAGACCAGTTTGAATAACAGATAGAACCCTGCCATATATATTACCAGGTAGGGTAAGGAGTGTGATCCCCTGAACTTGGAGCAGACGCAGTCCCACTTTTTGAAAAGGGGAGTCTGTCCCTGCCTTCCACACAGTGCTGCAGAGGCATGTCAGCCAAGAGTGCCCCACAACATTCAGCACCTTGATAAACCACTGTCCCTGTAGTGGATTAGACTCAGCCCCTCCTGAACAGTCAAACATTACAGTTTTCCAAGTATAGAATTCCACATTTCACTGTACACTTGTCATTTAATACATATTCTTTGGATGGTTATGTTCTGGTACTGGCAGTACAGGCCTGGAGGAGAATGATCATTTCTTGGTTGAATACAGAGAAATTTAACAGTGGCACAATTCAATCATAGGAACAGTTGTTCTCTAACGTTAAAAGTGTAAAAGTTTGGAAGCAATGGGAGCTTGCATATGAATCCCAGCCTCTCCTGTAACATGTAGAGGTGCTTTGTTTGCCTATCATATACCCTAACTGCATTAGGGTACGTTTAGACTACAATTATTCATAAACTACAAAATATCAAAGGAAGAAAGAATGAAAAAATGGACAAAATTACAGTGCAGACATGGAAAAAGGTCACACTTTAGTGTCACACTGAAAAAATGTCTTCTGTTATAAAGACACCCTGGGAGAAAAACACACAGTGTCTCTCTAAAGAGCCACAAGCGCCATCTATTCACATCACTGTGAACTTGCATCACCACCGTAGACGGCACAACTCTCTGCCTTTTCTCACTTGTCTAACAGGGGAGCCGTGACCTCTCGGATCCCAGTAAATTTACGCTTGCACACACATACACACACAAACCAATTAAGCACATATTTGAAAGAATATTATTTGGTCACAACTGAGTGCGCATATACAATTGCATACAAACATTTATGAGCTAAATCTGCTGCAGCTGCGACTTTATATGTAGACACGTGTACACCTACAAGCGCATTTGCATGAAAACTCACATATTTACACAATTAAAATCAAACCCACCTAACGTGTAGCTACATCCCTTCCATTACCAGTGACTCCTTCTCCCTCCATGCTTGAATTGCTCCCAGTCAATAGCTGCAAATCCCCTCACAGCTTATAATCAGATGGGGGACTATTGGAGCTTAGCTAATGAATGCACAGGGATAATATAATCTCAATAATCTCTATGAAGCCTCTAATTGAACCATATGCTAAATGTGATGTATGACTTCATTAAGAACTGATGTCTTCTTTTATGTGTTGCCGTTAGTGACCTTGACTGGCTTAGTGCGTCACCGTCGAGGCGAGGGTCCAATCCTGTTAAAGCTATTCAGTGAAGCTGGCACGTCGCAGCTGACTGTAGGTTCAGCCTAGATGCCAAGTTGAAAGTAATGCTTCAAACTTGGAATGAGTTCTGACACAGGCAGGAAGGAAAAAGATTTTCTAGTGTAACAAGTCCGTCATGATCTCTTAAATACAGTAGCACAATGAACACAATGTGATTAACCTGTATTTGCTTAAAGGTGTTTTTGACCTCATCAAAAAATTAAATTAGATTAAATCAGTTTTACCTCTGAGTATCATTTTAAATCTTTAGCAGCTGCTGCCTATATATTCACTTAGCACTTTCATGCACAGTTACATTTCCACTCGCATAAATATTGGGATCCATTTGGGGGTTCTGTGACTTTCTCAGGGAAGTTTCCCCACACGTTTCTTTGCCAAGAGTTTGAACCACCAAACATCTGCCAAGAACAGATAAAAGAGCTATATATGATTTAGGTAAGTGCACTATGAAGATAAATAATATTGTGAAAGTTTTGAGTGAAATATTCAAAGTATGTTTTTAAGCTGTTTTTCTTACTGATTACTGTTTTAGTCACTCTTTAATCTCCATATTGTTCCTTAAAATCTGAGTAAACCTGTGTTGTCTCACAGAAGAAGCTGAAAATGTTTTTTCTCTTCTTATATCAATTAAGGAAGCAGTTTAGGTTTCACCATTAAGAATAACATCAAAATGTATTTGGACTGACATTTAACCTGCCCGGTAACAAGATTTATAATTTCATAATTTTATCCTCTTTCATTTTTTGAGATAAACATTCATATTAAACATGTTTCAGTAATGAGATTAGTGTATGTATCCCTAAATAATCCTTATAAATGTATTAAAGCTCAGTCATCCATGTAAAGAAAGTTACATTTTTTCATCTGGATGTAGCGTTTTCAGTGGGAAAAACGTTTCATCACTCATCCAAATGACTTTATGCAAATGTGCTGCTTATAAAGTAGGGGAAACCTGCAGTTTGCTGAGCGTGAAAAAGTCACTCGGATGAGTAACGAAACAATTAATCCCTAAAGAGATCGTCTCAGGTTGTCATTTCTCACTGGAAACACAGAATCTTGCAGTTCAAATCTTGTGTTTGCAAGGAGTAGCCAATCAGAAGAAAGTCAGCTTAAAAAGAGGGGAAAGGCGATAAAACAGCTTGTTTCAGAGCTCCAGTATAAGGAGAATAGGGACTGAATCATGAACAATGCAAAGATACTATAGTAGAGTCCAAGAATAAATCCGGGGCTGGGGCGGGGGGCAGCAGCCTGAGCAGAGAAGCCCAGACCCCCCTTTCCCCAGCCACCTCCCCCAGCTCACCCAGGGGAACACCAAGGCATTCCCAGGCCAGCAGAAAGATATAATCTCTCCAGCGTGTCCTGGGTCTGCCCCGGGGCCTCCTCCCGGTGGGACATGCCCGGAACACCTCACCCAGGAGGCGCCCAGGAGGCATCCTTGTCAGATGCCCGAACCACCTCAACTGGCTCCTCTCGATGTGGAGGGGCAGCAGCTCTACTCTGAACCCCTGGCTGAACTTCTCACCCTATCTCTAAGGGAGAGGCCAGCCATCCTTCGCAGGAAGCCCATTCCTGCCACTTGTATCTGCAATCTCGTTCTTTCGGTCACTGCCCCACTTCCCCGAACTAAAAAAATAACTAATTGTAACTCATGTTAACCCAGAGTTTACTAGCAGTTGTTCCACCACACAGCACCAAAAACCCACCAGGATGTAGCCTGGCACAACCTCAGGCTAAAGAAGTAAAAGCCTAGATGCACATCCCACTGCATCTTAATGTTAAATGACTGTAAGTGAAGAGTTTAGTGAGCCTTTAAGAACTCCAGCTCACAACAAAATTAGGGAGTACTACGGCACGTCTTTTTGGTCAACCTGTATTTTTCACTGGAAACGAGTTTCTTGATTGACTGCTTCCTATGACACTTGATTCAACACTTCGATTGAAAATGTTGATTCAAAGCTAACATAAACTGCATGTTAATGACTCATATGCACAGACTGGCACATATATGCAGTACTTTCATCTTAGACAGGAAACATGTTTACCACCCTGCCCTCACAGTTGCTCTGCTCTGCTCTCTTGTTCAGAAGCTGCCCTGAGCTACTAAGTATCATCCTGTAGTTCTACCCTTAACTGCTTTATTATTTATGAACATTGACTGAAATCAAAAGCCCTCTTACTTATTTCATCCTTTAAAGATAGTATGTGGACACACACACACATCTCACAAGTTTCATGATATTCATATTGTGTGAAATGAAAATCCGTCGTTTGCCTTTGGGGTTGTCAAAGTCAGATTCACGTGAGCGCTCTTCCCAAAACTTCACACATGAGTACATTCAGAGTCTCGTGTCAAGTTAGTCGGCTGAAACAAGGGAGGCGAGGGCGGGGGTGGAGAGGTTTATTATTTTGGAGTGTTTTCTCATGAATTAAATATGTAATCAGGCACGCAAACACAGCTAGACAATTTCTGAGTTTTAACTCCTGTGAAGCCATGCCAATAACCGAGGGAAAATGCCTCTTTAACAGATAAATTAGCATTATCAGAGTCACAGCAATTTGGAGCTCACGCCCTTTCCCTACATAAGGAAGTTAGTTAAGTTTCAAATTTCCCTAAAACAACAGAAGCAGGAATGATTAAATATCGCTTATATTATAGTCTCAATAGGAATTTTAAGGCACACAAAACTTATCCTGCACATAACTGTGTGAATTGTGGCTGCATAGACCTCCACAAATTACATTAATTTCAAATGAAATGAATTGAATGTCATTCATTTCATTTGAATGACATTCAATTCTTTTGGCCACTAGAAGCATTGCAGAACAACACTGCGACACAAAAGACGCAAAGCCCTGACAAAATATTACTTTTGTTTGTAGTTTTTCGACTGATCACATGATGGATGGATGGATGGATGGATGGATGGATGGATGGATGGATGGATGGATGGATGGATGGATGGATGGATGGATG